>NW_024070206.1:51003862-51114723 GCF_014754425.2 Oryx dammah
ATAAATAACCTAACTCTACACCTAAAGCAACTAGAAAAGGAAGAATTAGAGAACCCCAGAGTTAGCAGAAGGAAAGAAATCTTAAAAATTAGGGCAGAAATAAATGCAAAAGAAACAAAAGAGACCATAGCAAAAATCAACAAAGCCAAAAGCTGGTTCTTTGAAAGGATAAATAAAATTGACAGACCATTAGCCAGACTCATCAAGAAGCAAAGAGAGAAAAATCAAATCAATAAAATTAGAAATGAAAATGGAGAGATCACAACAGACAACACAGAAATACAAAGGATCATAAGAGACTACTATCAGCAATTATATGCCAATAAAATGGACAACCTGGAAGAAATGGACAAATTCTTAGAAAAATACAATTTTCCAAAACTAAACCAGGAAGAAATAGACAATCTTAACAGACCCATCACAAGCACGGAAATTGAAACTGTAATCAGAAATCTTCCAGCAAACAAAAGCCCAGGTCCAGACGGCTTCACAGCTGAATTCTACCAAAAATTTCGAGAAGAGTTAACACCTATCCTACTCAAACTCTTCCAGAAAATTGCAGAGGAAGGGAAACTTCCAAACTCATTCTATGAGGCCACCATCACCCTAATATCAAAACCTGACAAAGATACTACAAAAAAAGAAAACTACAGGCCAATATCACTGATGAACATAGATGCAAAAATCCTCAACAAAATCCTAGCAATCAGAATCCAACAACACATTAAAAAGATCGTACACCATGACCAAGTGGGCTTTATCCCAGGGATGCAAGGATTCTTCAACATCCGCAAATCAATCAATGTAATTCACCACATTAACAAATTGAAAAATAAAAACCATATGATTATCTCAATAGATGCAGAGAAGGCGTTTGACAAAATTCAACATCCATTTATGATAAAAACTCTCCAGAAAGCAGGAATAGAAGGAACATACCTCAATATAATAAAAGCTATATATGACAAACCCACAGCAAACATTATCCTCAATGGTGAAAAATTGAAAGCATTTCCCCTAAAGTCAGGAACAAGACAAGGGTGCCCACTTTCACCACTACTATTCAACATAGTTCTGGAAGTTTTAGCCACAGCAATCAGAGCAGAAAAAGAAATAAAAGGAATCCAAATTGGAAAAGAAGAAGTAAAACTCTCACTGTTTGCAGATGACATGATCCTCTACATAGAAAACACTAAAGACTCTACCAGAAAATTACTAGAGCTAATTAATGAATATAGTAAAGTTGCAGGATATAAAGTCAACACACAGAAATCCCTTGCATTCCTATACACTAATAATGAGAAAGTAGAAGAAGAAATTAAGGAAACAATTCCATTCACCATTGCAACAAAAAGAATAAAATACTTAGGAATATATCTACCTAAAGAAACTAAAGACCTATATAGAGAAAACTATAAAACACTAATGAAAGAAATCAAAGAGGACACTAATAGATGGAGAAATATACCATGCTCATGGATCGGAAGAATCAATATAGTGAAAATGAGTATATTACCCAAAGCAATTTACAAATTCAATGCAATCCCTATCAAGATACCGGCAATATTTTTCACAGAACTAGAACAAATAATTTCAAGATTTGTATGGAAATACAAAAAACCATGAATAGCCAAAGCAATCTTGAGAAAGAAGAATGGAACTGGAGGAATCAATTTGCCTGACTTCAGGCTCTACTACAAAGCCACAGTCATCAAGACAGTATGGTATTGGCACAAAGACAGACATATAGATCAATGGAACAAAATAGAAAGCCCAGAGATAAATCCACATACATATGGACACCTTATCTTTGACAAAGGAGGCAAGAATATACAATGGAGTAAAGACAATCTCTTTAACAAGTGGTGCTGGGAAAACTGGTCAACCACTTGTAAAAGAATGAAACCAAATCACTTTCTAACACCGCACACAAAGATAAACTCAAAATGGATTAAAGATCTAAATGTAAGACCAGAAACTATAAAACTCTTAGAGGAGAACATAGGCAAAACACTCTCCGACATAAACCACAGCAGGATCCTCTATGATCCACCTCTCAGAATTCTGGAAATAAAAGCAAAAATAAACAAATGGGATCTAATTAAAATTAAAAGCTTCTGCACAACAAAGGAAAACATAAGCAAAGTGAAAAGACAGCCTTCCGAATGGGAGAAAATAATAGCAAATGAAGCAACTGACAAACAACTAATCTCAAAAATATACAAGCAACTCCTGAAACTCAATTCCAGAAAAATAAACGACCCAATCAAAAAATGGGCCAAAGAACTAAATAGACATTTCTCCAAAGAAGACATACGAATGGCTAACAAACACATGAAAAGATGCTCAACATCACTCATTATTAGAGAAATGCAAATCAAAACCACAATGAGGTACCACTTCACACCAGTCAGAATGTCTGTGATCCAAAAATCTGCAAGCAATAAATGCTGGAGAGGGTGTGGAGAGAAGGGAACCCTCCTACACTGTTGGTGGGAATGCAAACTAGTACAGCCACTATGGAGAACACTGTGGAGATTCCTTAAAAAATTGCAAATAGAACTGCCTTATGACCCAGCAATCCTACTGTTGGGCATACACACGGAGGAAACCAGAATTGAAAGAGACACATGTACCCCAATGTTCATCGCAGCACTGTTTATAATAGCCAGGACATGGAAACAACCTAGATGTCCATCAGCAGATGAATGGATAAGAAAGCAGTGGTACATATACACAATGGAGTATTACTCAGCCATTAAAAAGAATACATTTGAGTAAGTTCTGATGAGATGGATGAAACTAGAGCCGATTATACAGAGTGAAGTAAGCCAGAAAGAAAAACACCAATACAGTATACTAACACATATATATGGAATTTAGAAAGAAGGCAATGATAACCCTGTATGCAGGACAGCAAAAAAGACACAGATGTGTATAGCGGACTTTTGGACTCAGAGGGAGAGGGAGAGGGTGTGATGATTTGGGAGAATGGCATTGAAACATGTATAATATCATGTAAGAATCGAATTGCCAGTCTATGTCTGATGCAGGATATGGCATGCTTGGGGCTGATACGCGGGGATGACCCAGAGAGATGTTGTGGGGAGGGGGGTGGGAGGGGGGTTCATGTTTGGGAACGCATGTACACCTGTGGTGGATTCATGTCAATCTATGCCAAAACCAATACAGAATTGTAAAGTAAAAATTAAAAATAAATAAATTAATTAATTTTTAAAAAAAGAAGAAATGTCAGTATCCCTAATAAACTTTATATTTACTTCTACAGTTTTTAAAATGTTCTCAGGTTATATTGACCAAGATATTGAAACTGAATGCTTCAATCTCAGATTAAAAGTTCTCTTTTCCCTCGGTACAGGTTAGACCTGGATCTCCAGTGGGTTGCTTTCTCACTATCCACCTCCCTCCTTTTCCTGGGCTTTTCATGCTGAAGTTGTGGCTAGGAAAGAAGAAAAAGATATTCCCTTCACTAACTGGGATTGGTGAACTCCCAGGTCTCTCTTGCAGTGGCCATAATTGCTCCTACTCTTGGCATCCCCTGTTCTCATCAGGACCAAGATTACTTAATTCTCAACCACTTTGAAGAGATACACACAAAGCATGCAGGCATGCTAAGTCGCTTCAGTTGTGTCTGTTTCTTTGCAATTCTATGGGACTGTAGCCCGCCAGGTTCCTCTGTCCATGGGATTCTCCAGGCAAGAATATGGGAGTGGGTTGCCATGTCCTCCTCCAGGGGATCTTCCTGACACAGGGGTCGAACTCACATCTCCTGCATCTCTTGCACTGGCAGGCGGGTTCTTTACCACTAGTGCCACCTTTGAGGGGATCCTCTTAAAGCAAGAAAGACTATTATCCTCACCATGTGAAAGGGATTCTTTCCTCCCCGCTCTTTCATGCTTGCTTTATTGCATTTCTCCATGCCCTAACAGCATCAGACTCTCTAGTTCTGTGACTCACTAGAATTTATCCAAATATATTTATAAGTGCTTGATTTAGCTAAAGAGATAGTGAAAGTGAAGTCGTTCAGTCGTGTCCAACTCTTTGTGACTCCATGGACTGTAGCCTATCAGGCTCCTCTGTCCGTGGGATTTTCCAGGCAAGAGTGCTGGAGTGGATTGCCACATCAGCCAAATCTTCATGGAAGAAAAGAGAGGGCACTGATAGCATCTACTCACAAATTCTGTTTTTTTCCCAAAACACTTCACTCACTCTCTTTTCCATCTTTTTTTTTTTTTTTGTTGTTGTTGTTAAAGACATGAGGGAGGGACAGCAGAAATGGCACATTTAATCAATCCTGTCAAGTTAGGACTGGACCCTCAGCTATTAGTGCTTTGAACTTAAATTGTGGAACACATTACCAAATTTCATTAAAATAGGTACTAGGTATTATAGTAAAATTACTACCTAAATGAAATAAACACAACCGTGAAATTAGTAGTGATCCATTTGGACTATGAGATCTCAGAGTAGCAATCCCATTAACATAACTTTCATAGCTACATCAGGATGTGCAATTTGGACAAACTGTCTATCAAAAAAAAAAAAAAAGTATTTCACAAAAGCTAATGGTTTTGAGATTATTTTAAGAATCATATTTGACTAGAGAATTTTTGTTTATTGATATCATGTTTCTTGTCTTGTGAGGATTTTTTAGAAGTATTAGGATCATATAACACAAGAATTTTAAGAGTCACAAAAATTATCATTGAATTATGGGAAATTCCATAATGATGATGATCTAATAAGTAGGATGGATTATTTTGGAAGGAAATCATCAAGAAAAACAAACCAAAATCATTCCAGATTTACTGGTTTGCTTTATTTAATCAGACTGCAACAGAAAAACAAACATGGATGATTGCCCATTTGTTAAATAACACATACACAGATTATCTGGGATATGAATAGTTAGAATCATAGCACAAATGTAAGCTTTTAGTTTAGGATACATTTTGTATCTTTTAATTATTGAATTTACCATTAAGCTTATTTGACTGCATGTTATGAAACCTACCTCATTATTAAAACCAAAAAAAAAAAAAAGTCATTTAAAATAAGCATAGCACAAAAGTAAGATATGAAAACACAGGGAGCCAAATTAACTGTCTCATCATTTGTAGCTATTTTAAATGGCTTTGTGAGAATGGAGTGAATATACTTATTTCAAAAGACATAAAAAGCATTTGACAAAAAATTAACACTGACAAAAAATTAACACCTTTTCACAATAAAACACTCAACAATCTAGGTACAATGAATAACTGTCTTACACTGATAATGGGTATCTATGAAAAGGCAACAGTTAACATCATATTTAATGGCAAATAATTTAAACACTTTCTCCCAAAGCTTAGGAAAAAAGACAAGGATTTTTAGTCTATCTACTTCCATTTAGCTTTGTCCTAGAGGTTATAATCAGGGCAAATATCAAAGAAAATAAAAGTCATTTGGACTGGAAAAGAAGATAAAACCTCTCTGTTTGAGAAAGAAAATCCTTTTTATAGAAAACATTAAAGCACCCCTTAAGAAACTATTAGAATAATAAATTCAAAGTTACAGTGCATAAGGCCAATACAGAAAAAAGTGTTTTTCTTCTGAGTGAACAACTTACAAATGAAGTTTAAAAATTTGTACTTTAAAGAGCATCCCCTAAGTAAAATACTTGAGGACAAATTAAAGTGAAATTTTTTTATCTGAAAACTGAAAAATAAATTTAGAAGTAGTTAAAATAAAAATAAAAAGTCATCTAATGATCATAGATTGAAAGAGTAATAGCAGCGTTAGTTGCTCACTTGTGTTCAAACATTAAAACAATTGTGCAGTTCATTGCTGTGCTGTGCTTTGTCACTGAGTTATGTCAAATTCTTTGTGACCTCATGGACTCTAGCCCACCAGGCTCCCACTGTCTATGGAATGTTCTAGGCAAGAATACTGGAGTGGGTTGCCATTGCCTTCTCCAGGGGGAGCTTCCTGACCCAAGGACTGAACCTGGGTCTCCTGTATTGCAGGCAGTTTCTTTACCATCTGAGCCACCAGGGAATTCTTTCATGGATTGAAAGACTTATACTTTTAATAAAGGAATCCTTCCTAAGTTGATCTATCAGTTCAGTTCAGTCGCTCAGTCGTGTCCGACTCTTTGTGACCCCATGAATCGCAGCACGCCAGGCCTCCCAGTCCATCAGCTCCCGGAGTTCACTCAGACTCAGGTCCATCGAGTCAGTGATGCCATCCAGCCATCTAATCCTTGGTCGTCCCCTTCTCCTCCTGCCCCTAATCCCTCCCAGCATCAGAGTCTTTTCCAGTGAGTCAACTCTTCGCATGAGGTGGCCAAAGTACTGGAGTTTCAGCTTTAGCATCATTCCTTCCAAAGAAATCCCAGGGTTGATCTCCTTCAGAATGGACTGGTTGGATCTCCATGCAGTCCAAGGAACTCTCAAGGGTCTTCTCCAACACCACAGTTCAAAACCATCAATTCTTTGGCACTCAGCCTTCTTCACAGTCCAACTCTCACATCCATACATGACCATAGGAAAAACCATAGCCTTGACTAGACAGACTTTAGTCAGCAAAATAATGTCTGTGCTTTTGAATATGCTATCTAGATTGGTCATAACTTTTCTTCCAAGGAGTAAGCGTCTTTTAATTTCATGGCTGCAGTCACCATCTGCAGTGATTTTGGAGCCCCCCAAAATAAAGTCTGACACTGTTTCCACTGTTTCCCCATCTATTTCCCATGAAGTGATGGTACCGGATGCCATGGTCTTCGTTTTCTGAATGTTGAGCTTTAAGTCAACTTTTTCATTCTCCACTTTAACTTTTATCAAGAGGCTTTTTAGTTCCTCTTCACTTTCTACCATAAGGGTGGTGTCATCTGCATATCTGAGGTTATTGATATCTCTCCCGGCAATCTTGATTCCAGCTTGTGTTTCTTCCAGTCCAGCGTTTCTCATGATGTACTCTGCATAGAAGTTAAATAAGCAGGGTGACAATATGCAGCCTTGACATTGACTGTATACAGCTTCTCCATCTTTGGCTGCAAAGAATAGAATCAATCTGATTTTGGTGTTGACCATCTGGTGATGTCCATGTGTAGAGTCTTCTCTTGTGTTGTTGGAAGAGGGTGTTTGCTATGACCAGTGCGTTTTTTTTGGCAAAACCCTATTAGTCTTTGCCCTGCTTCATTCTGCATTCCAAGGCCAAATTTGCCTGTTACTCCAGGTATTTCTTGACTTCCTACTTTTGCATTCCAGTCCCCTATAATGAAAAGGACATCTTTTTGGGGTGTTAGTTCTAAAAGGTCTTGTAGGTCTTCATAAAACCATTCAACTTCAGCTTCTTCAGCATTACTGGTTGGGGCATAGACTTGGATAACTGTGATATTGAACGGTTTGCCTTGGAGATGAACAGAGATCATTCTGTCGTTTTTGAGATTGTAGCCAAGTACTGCATTTCGGACTCTTTTGTTGACCATGGTGGCTACTCCATTTCTTCTGAGGGATTCCTGCCCACAGTAGTAGATATAATGGTCATCTGAGTTAAATTCACCCATTCCACTCCATTTTAGTTCGCTGATTGCTAGAATGTCGACGTTCACCCTTGCCATCTCTTGTTTGACCACTTCCCATTTGCCTTGATTCATGGACCTGACATTCCAGGTTCCTATGCAACATTGCTCTTTACAGCATTGGATCTTGCTTCTATTACCAGTCACATCCACAGCTGGGTATTGTTTTTGCTTTGGCTCCATCCCTTCATTCTTTCTCGAGTTATTTCTCCACTGATCTTCAGTAGCATATTGGGCACCTACTGACCTGGGGAGTTCCTCTTTTGGTATCCTATCATTTTGCCTTTCCTACTGTTCATGGGGTTCTCAAGGCAAGAATACTGAAGTGGCTTGCCATTCCCTTCTCCAGTGGACCACATTCTGTCAGACCTCTCCACCATGACCCGCCCGTCTTGGGTTGCCCTGCAGGCATGGCTTGGTTTCATTGAGTTAGACAAGGCTGTGGTCCTAGTGTGATTAGATTGACTAGTTTTCTGTGAGTATGATTTCAGTGTGTCTGCCCTCTGATGCCTTCTTGCAACACCTACCATCTTACTTGGGTTTCTCTTACCTTGGACGAGGGGTATCTCCTTACCGCCGCCGTTCCTGACCTTCAACGTTTGATAGCTCCTCTAGGCCTTCCTGCGCCTGCGCAGCCACTGCTCCCCGGTTGCTCAATTTTGATTAGGATGTTTGAAACATTCAGTGGGGGTCGGAGAGGAGTAGTCTTTTCAACAAATAGTATTGGGACAACAAACTATTCATGTGGAAAAAAAAATGAAGTAGAAACCATACCTCCAGCACACACACACAAAAACTAAAAATGAATCAGACATACATATAAGTATTAAAACTATACACATCTCAGAATACAACCCTGAAGTAAATTTTTAAAATTTGGGGTGAGGCAAAGCTTTCTTTGTTATGGTACCAAAGGCATACATAAGAACAAAGAAAAATAGATTAAACTTCTTCAAAATTAAAACCTTTTGTATTTCAAAGTACACCATGAAGAAAATGAAAATATTATATCTAATTTGGAAAATGTTTGCAAATAACCTGTGTGTTAAGGCACTCATATTTGGGATACATAAAGGACCTATAACAATAATAGAAAATGAAGAATACAATTATAAAGTTATTTGTGGGAAAAAGATCTGAATAGACAAATTACAACATGAAAAAGTCTCAATATCATTACTGAGAGAGAAATGCAAATCAAACCATGATGAAATATCAACTCAGACACAGTAGAATGGCTATACTCAAGGCCATATTAAAATGTGTTGATGAGGTTGTGAAGATACTGGAGTCCTCATATCCTGTTGGTAGGAATATAAAATGATGTAGCTATTTTAGACTTTTGACAGCTTCCCAAAATATTAACAGAGCATTCCCAGGACCCAGTCATTCCTAGATATTTACCCCAGAGGTATGAAAATATGTTCACACAAAAATGTGTACACAGATGATTACAAAAGCATTATCTATAATGACTAAGAAATCTAAATGCCATAACTTTTGAATGGATAAAAATGTGGTATATCCATACAACGGAATACTGTTTGGGAATAAAAAGAAATGGAGCAGCCATATAAAATCCGATAATATGGATAAACCTTGAAAACATAATGCTAAGTGAAAGAAACACAATTTTTCCATGAAAGAAATAATAAACTGGACTTCATTAAAATTAAAAAAGAAAACTTGTGCTCTACAAAAGACAGTATCAAGAGAATGGAGACAATATTTGAAAAGACACATTCAATAAAGAACTGTCATCCAAAATACACAAAGAACTCTTAAAACTCAACAGTAAGAAAAAAATTTGGCTAAAATGAAAGCAAATGATCTGAACAGGCACCTCATCAAAGACAATATGCACATAGCAAATAATCATATAATATATGCATTATACCATATGCTACCAGGAAAATGGAAATTAAGAACAATGAGATATGACTATTCAGACAGTGAACTATTCAGTGGTAAACAAAAAGCTATCAAGCTCTGGGAAGATATGTAAGAAACATAACTATTACATATATCTAATTGAAAGAAGCCAGTGTGAAAAGCCTAGACACTATGTGACTCCAATTATATGACAATCTGGAAAAGGGGAAATTATTGGACAGTTAAGAGATGAGGACAGTTAAGAGATGAGTGGTTGCCAAGGGTTGTGCAGGAGATATGAATAGGCACAAACACTTTTTAGGGCAGTGAAACCACTCTACATGATATTATATTTATGGACATTGCCATTATACATTTGTCTAATGTATAAATTCACAGTGCACAACACTAAGAGTGAGCTTTCATGTGAATTAAAATGTAATTACAATGTGTCAATGTAGATTTATTAATTCTAACAAATATGCCATTTTGATGTGGGATGCTGTTGATAGGCTAGACAGTGCATTTGTGGGGTCACAGGCTATGGGAAGTCTCCACAGCTTCCACTTAATTGTGAGGCAGACCATATAGCCTTCGAAAAATTAACTCATTAAAAAAAAAATCCCCACAAAAACAGAAATCAAAGAAGTCTGCTGAATGCACCTCTTCATTTAAATCCATGAAACCTGAGAAAGACTGACTTAGGGATCTTGGACCTTGCTCTGATTTAGGTGAAGTAGATGAGTTGACATGCAAAACTTCTTAGGATTTCTAGGTTGACATTCTTAGGATTTCTAGGTTGACATTCTTAGGATTGCTAGGTGACATTCTTAGGATTGCTAGGTATCTGTGCTCAGTGGCCACTCTGGAAAAGCACTGCAAAATGCCCCCAGCTGGAAACTGAGCATCTAGAGTGCAGACATTAGTATGGAGAGTATGAAGGTGCTGCAGTGGAAGGCACTAAGACAAAAGCTAAGTGATGAATCAGAATTCTGACAAGAGAGAATATTCTATGATCTCCTCCCATTTACCTGAATGCCTAATTAGAATAGATATGACAGGTGAACTGGCCATTTTGGCCTTACCCTTTACACAGAAAGTCTTAAATTCTACTCTTGTCTAGTTTTAATCGTTTATAATAAGTAGGGAACATTTGAATTGCCCAACCTTCCTAAGTAGCCAACACAGAAGCAGTACAGAGTGCTTCCCTGGCAGCTCAGTGGCAACGAATCTTCCTGCCAATGCAGGAGATGTGGGTTCAAGTCCTGAGTTGGGAAGATCCCCTGGGGAAGAAAATGGCAACCCACTCCAGTATTCTTGCCTGGAAAATCCCTTGAAGAGAGAGCTCTGGGTTGCAAAGAGTTGGATACAACAGGCTCCGCTGTCCATGGGATTCTCCAGGCAAGAATACTGGAGTGGGTTGCCATTTCCTTCTCCAAACTTAATGACTAAACAACAACAAAGCAGTATCGAATTGGCTTGGGACACATGTGAGATCATACATATATATATATATTAATGGCAACACACGGAGTAGAGGTTTTGATTGTAAAAACTATGTTTGTGGTGGGCTTGTCTGGGGAGTTCATCAGGCATATGGCTTCTGTATATTAACAGAAGACATATCAAAAACTAATCAAGGTATCTCCTTCAATCACCTAACTGTAGCTGAATGAAAAAGATTATATAGCAAGTATTCAGACCACAGGGACTTGTATGCCATTATAGTCTAGATTAAGGTTTTATTTTCATCATGAATTGTGGAGTCCAGCCAGGACAATTTGCATTCTGGGGGACTGAATTCTGGGTTTCCCAGGTGGCATTGGTGGTAAAGAACCATCCTGCCAATGCAGGAGGCATAAGAGATAAGGGTTTGGTCCCTGGGTCAGGAAGATCCCCTGGAGGAGAGCATGGAAATCCACTCCAGTATTCTTTCCTGGGGAATCGCATGGTTTGTGTTTATTATAACATCACAAGCATATTAGAATTTGCTGCCCTGTTGCCATAATCCGGTCAAGAAGGTTTTGGGCTTCACAGTTATTTAGAGTAATTTGTTAGTAAACCGCACTGATAATATCATTAAAGCTGACTTGGAGATGGAAACACTGAGAATTGTAGTCACCTAGGTGACAAAAAGAAGGTTTCTGATAAATTCAGCTTATATCCAAGGCTTATATCAAACTGTGAAATTCCTGGAGCAACCATGGCCATTCTTCAGACTCTAAAAAATATGTTATTTCCCACTGACCCTGTGACCAGGCAAAACTCTCAGAGACTAGCAAGTTGTTCAGATGTTTTATTTAGGAATTCTGTTGATCCTTATTCCCAAGGGACAGAAAGATGCTGGAATATAAATGAAGGCTGGGCTGAAACAAGCATGTAAAGTTTTACAAAGGGCTGTGGCTTACGCAGTGCTAGAAGGTTCTTAAGAACAGTCAGTGGGGTATCAGTAGCATAAGCAGAATAAGCACAAACTGGGGTCCTGGGAAAATTGAGTAAAGCAACCAGAAGAGAGCTCTTGGGGTTTACATTCAAAAGCTGCCTAATGCAGTGCCTCAGCATAGCTCAAGTGAAAGACAATTGCTAGCTTCTTCCTGGAGGGAAGCAGGTGTACCTAGGCAACAGAAGGTTATCAGAAAATTCGGAAGTCAGAACACTGAGCTGGGTGAAGTCAGAGAGACATCTGTGCAGAGGGAGAAAAAAGGCCAGCACAATCCACTGTTGAAGTTGTCAACTAAAAACTGGCATTTGCCTTCTAACACTACAAAGGTCCATCTAGTCAAAGCTATTGTTTTTCCAGTAGTCATGTATGGATGTAAGAGTTGGACCATAAAGAAGACTGAGCACTGAAGAATTGATGTTTTCAAGCTTTGGTTGCTGGAGAAGACTCTTGAGTCTCTTTCATAGCAATGAGATCAAAACAGTCAGTCCTAAAGGAAATTAACCCTGAGTATTCATTAGAAGGACTGATGCTGAAGCTGAAGCTCCAATGCTTTGGCCACCTGATGTGAAGAAACAACTCACTGGAAAAGACCCTGATGTTGGGAAAGATTGAGGGTGAGAAGGGAAGCAAGTGACCGAAGATGAGGTGGTTGGATGGTGTCACTGAGTCAATGGACATGAGCCTGAGTAAACTCAGAGAGCTGCAGTTCATGGGGTCACAGTCAGACACGACTTAGCGACTGAACAACAACAAATATACCTCTACAAGGTTTAAATCACACAAGCTTCTGGCCTTTAACACTTTCTGAAAGGAGTTCAGGGTGGAGATCAGAAATGAGGCACTGTGTGCTCTGGAAAACTGGCAGATCTTCAGATAGACATTTTCAGGAGTTGATTTTATGATCCTAATTCTCACATCTCCTCATATCTAGAAAATCAAAATCCCTTCATGGTGATCAGCTCCTTGTGACTAGCAGAAGACCTCAATTGCATTGAACTCCCCCTTCACCAAAATCTTATATACTTACCTTTCCCTGCTGCCTTTTTGGAGCAGGACTGAAAGCAGATGTTTGCAAATCAGCAACAGGGCCCAGAGAAGGTGAAAGTGATGGAAGGAGAAGAGATGAGTTAGCACAGAGGGTGAGATAGGAGAGGCAAACCAGTGTCAAGCCCTCTTTGGAAGACTGCAGATATTTACTCTATCTTAGGCAGTAGCAAATGATGTTGCTCTGAGCTCAGTCAAATGAGCTGAGCTCATAGATAATAAAGCAAAAATATCTGGTTTGTTCAATTATGGAAGATTCTATGGGTATTTGGAGAACTAAAGTGAGCCACAAGGATACTCACCTTAAAGCCACATTTCCAACTTGGCACAGGATTTGAATGCTAGAGTACAAACTTTCAGCTTCCCAGGTGGTGCTAGTGGTAAAGAACTGGCCTGCCAATGCAGGAGACGTAAGAGGCCTGGGTTCAATTCTTGTGTTGGAAGATCCTCTGCAGAAGGGCATGGCTACCCACTCCAGTATTCTTGCCAGGAGAATCTCATGGACAGAGGAGCCTGGCAGGCTACAGTCCACAGGCTCACAAAGAGTTGGACGTGACTGAAGCAGCTTAGCACAAACGTACAAGCCTTAGGTCCCCAAGACCCAGATGGGGGATATGGGGGCACTAGTGCTCAGCCATGTTGAGTGGGTTAAGAGACAACTAACTTCCCTTTCACCTACTATAACCATTAATGTAATAAAATAAACCAATCCTATCCACACCCCCCCCCAAAAAAAAAAAAAACCCCCCAAAAAAAAAAACAAAAACCTCTTTCAATGTCAATAGAAAAACACTTGAAAGTTACAGTAGCTAAAATGCCCTGAGGATGTCAACGAATGAAAAGCTGACAAATAGTTTATATTTTAATCTACAAAAAGGCCCTGGGGTGGGCTACTATTGAGTATAACTGAGATTAACATTTATTCTACCCTAGGTCAGTAAAGGAAATCTTTCTTAAGAATCAGACTTTGTCTGAAATTCAAGAGGCAGCACCACTGCAGGTAGGAGGAATGCCAAGCAGACCTATTAATTTTGCTTTGTTCAAACTCCTTTTCATGACCACCTAGCCTTCTTGAACTTGCCTACTGGTTCTTACAAAATGAAATTGAACGTGAAAGATACAAGAAAGCATCCCCTGGTGCAATGATTCACAGCACAAACCAGGCTGGTAACAACCAAGGGGCTGTCTTGCAGAGTATGAAGGAGGATATTTGCATATATATAGCATGGTTCCTGGTAGAGCTCTCCTCAGAATTTTTGAAATTTGGGCCTGAATTGCAAACACATTTTATATGCTCACTTGGTGAAGGAAGCAACCTGTTTGTCATTTTCCGTGTTTATTCATTTCTACTGTGTTACTGTTAATGTTGTTTCACATGATCTTTGCAGAATTCTGAAATCCCAAAGGGGAAAGAGACCATTTTGACGTAACTTTTTTGAGGGGGGAGACTGATGAATAAAATATGGTCATTGTCTTCTTTGCTCATGTTGTGGATGGATGGGTGTGTAGCTTTCAATATACAACACATTAATTTCAAAATATGTTTTAAAAGAGAAAGAAGGCCCTTTTGAAAAATAAGCATTATTAAGTAATGACGGAAAGTCAAAGTGGTATTTCTCTATTGATTCCTAAGCTTTATCAGTTGTGACTGACTTAGGAACACTGATTGTTTTTGGTAGAAATCAATTATCTTGAAGCATGTAAGGATAAACAAACATTTCCCTACTGAATTTACTTTTCTTTTCTCAATTAGCTATCTTACCTGCTTGCCAGTAATAATATAATTTCACTTTTCCTTACTTTCAACCATGCATAACTGGGTATGTAAAAATTCCAACTATTTTCTACTTCCCAACTTTATAAATAGTGTACACATAGCATTATTAAAACTGGTTTCTTACCGAGTGATTTTCTGTTACATTTCCTATAGCTTGCCTGGCCTTAGTTCCTTTCTTCCTTCTCTGTCGTTTCCTATGGCAGTGTGGTAGTTCAGTCACTAATTTGTGTCCAACTCTTTGCAATCCCATGGACTGCAGCATGCCAGGCTCCTGTGTCCTCCACTATCTCCCAGAATTGGTTCAAATTTATGTCCATTGAGTCGGTAGGAAAACATTGGGAATTTTTCAGGCAATATAGGAGCATCTAAGGTAAACCCTCAATTTCATGCAAAAGCTTAAGAAATTATACCTTTATAAGACTGGTTTAATTTTGTTCAGACTAGCTTAATTCTCATTGGGTGCTGCTTGATTTCCTTCATATCTAGTATTTAGTGTGTGCGTGTGCATGTGTGTGTGTGTGTGTGTGTGTGTGTGTGTGTTGGGGGGATAGGCATCCCTTTTTGACACCATAATTTGGTCAATTTGCCATACACAATCACAATTTATGTTACAAACATAAAGGCTACAAATCTCTTTCTTAAATATTCACCTCCACCCTGTTATTTGGATCCAGAGGACATTAACCAAAGCTTTAGGAGATGATCTCACATACTGTTGTTGAAAAATTGAGTCTTCTGTCACAGGCACAGAAAAGCCACCAATTATGGTAATTTTATTACCAACAATAGCTTGAGCAAAGCATTATCCATCCCTGCAGCGAATGGAGCTTCTCATCAGATGTCAATAGCTGTGCATTCCCCTCATTTAAAGATTACATCATTTGCTGCAGAGACAGCCTAAGTACCTTTAAGTACAGGTTCAAACCAATTTAAATCTCTGCTGCCTTATTGTTTCCCATAAATTGAAGATTTTTCTACCTTGAGAAATAAGATCCAAAGTATGTATCTCTTAAAATTTGATGATGAAGTAAAAGTGGGGTCTTTCATGGGGCATCTGATCAAGGACTTTTCACTGATATGATTGTGGAAGATGATAATGCCTAGATGCAATTTGTGTACTTGTGTGTTTTGGTGGATTGAAGTATTGTCAGAATATTATTTAAGTCATAATATTTGCTATGGAAAATGTTTAAGCTATGACCCTTGTCTAAACTGATAATGGGACTTCTCAAAAATAACCATCAATGCCATAAATAAAAGGTATTGCCTTTTATTTATAAAAGGTGGATGTCTGGCAGGAAGGTGACGAAGTTCAATGTGACTGTCCTGGGGCAAGAATTTTGATCACTTTGCAGTGTTTTCTTTAATTGCTGAGACTCAAAAACTATTTTACTCTGCCACGTAATAAAGTAAGGGTGCTTAATTCACTGGATAATAAAGCCTCAGGAAGCAAAAAGTCACTGAACTCTTAAACATAGATGACAGGTCACTGTATGATACTATTTATGCTTTGAGGAACAAATTAATACTTTCTAATAAATTACTACTATACCAAAATGTTAAAAACATACAACTTTTTTAAGAGTAAGTAGTTTCCCGAAGGACCAATAAGTTCCATTTTAACTTGGAATTAGTGTTATAAATATATTTCAATAATCAGAGTAACAGAGACTCACCAAGTTGGAACCATCTGGAGTATTGATTCTACCTGCAGTATTGTGTATATCAATAAAAGACACTAAAAACGAAAATGGGTTATTTTACCCATTTCAGCATCTTCATAGGAGCCTATGGCTGTGTGGAAAAGTGTTGCATATTTGTGTGTTCCTGTGTGTTTTTAGGGAACTAGACTATGGAAATGTCTTTGTTAAAGTACTTGACAATTTTTAAAAAATCTTTTTATTTTGTATTGGAATATGACTGATTAACAATGTTGTGATAGTTTCAGGTGAACAGCAAAGAGACTCAGCCATACATGTCCATGTATCCATTCTTCCCCAAACCAACAAGGACCTACTGTACAGCACATGGAACTCAGCTCAATGTTACATGGCAGCCTGGATAGGCTATGTGGTTAAGATATTTGACAATTTTATATCCCGTAAGCCAAAAGCTTTAAATTGAAAATGAGCTAAATGTTACTTGTTATAATTCTTTACCTTTTTTTAAATTCTTGATGAAAATTGAAGAGAGTTGGCTGTATGTAATATCACTTAATTTCCAGGTTATCTTTGATTTTCTGGGTTTAAAATTTTCTTCTTTTTCCCCTAAATATTTTAATCACTTTACCTTTTCTACTGCAAATTATTTCTAAGTTTTCTTGATCATGAAACTCTAAAGAACTGTGCCCAAAAGTAGTTTCTCTCACCTTGGAAAATGTCAACTTGATTACCGTCCCTCTGACTCAGACTCAAGAGTTGGCTCATTAAATTTCTAAATATTTTCACATGGATTGATGTCTAATCTCTGACTTTCCCATTACTGTAATTACCAGAGGAAATTCTGGGCTTGAGATTGATGTTGAAACTTGTGAGGGAAGGCAGTATCATTTATTGCGTAGGAACGGTGGTAGAAGTTATGTCACAGATGAGAGCTATTTATTTCTAGACAAACTCAGCTCTAGCAGACTGGGACATGGAGGTCCAGCCATGACCAAGGCCAGGTGGGACTGTACAGTCAGAGGCAGTGTGACTGGATAAAGTGTAAGGTCCTTTATAACACCACTAGTGTATTATTTGAAATACTGAAATACAGGGACTGTCATCTGGACCAGAGTATTTCAAGGACTGGAACTGGTATAAGAACAAAATCGTGTGCTTGGCATCAGAAGGGTCAGGGGGTGGTTAGGTGCATATAACCAGATCAGAGGCTCTTGAGATTTTGGTCAAAGTCTTTCAGGAAGGGAAAGGAGAGCTGGTAAAGATCACTGAGGGACAGACTCACTGGCATGACATGTTGTGACAGTTACAGGCAAATGGGATGGAAACAGATGGTATTTGTTATCATTTTTCACTTTCCTTAAAGAAAACTAATTAAATTTTGCTTTCATAGCCCACAAGATTTTAGTTAAAATGTCATTTGTAACAGAAAGGTATCTAAAATAAGTTATGGGCAAATTTTTTAAAAGGGTAGCCGTAAAATAGACAAGTTTCTCTTAGCTCTGTTTCCATGGTCTCTTGTGAAAAATAATATGACAGTATCTTTAGTGCTATTATATCTACAAGAGCCTATCATCTTAAATCAAGCTGCTCCAACAGCTGTTTTAGAAATCAGGGTTCTTCTCTATATAAAAATTTACAGGCAAATAAAGTCACCCTGTCCTGTGCTTCATTATATTATTTACTGTCATGAGTAAAAGTAACATGATCAGAGTGGTAACTATGATTTTACATGCTGGATTGCATTGGGCATGGCCATGATGCCATGTACATAAGCCTCTGGTTCAAATCAAGCCGCACTCTCTGAATTATCTCACAATGACACCGAGTACAAGGGGAGGTGGAAGGACTGCCCTGAAGGTGACTCTAGGGTTAAATCAGCTCAAAGTGAGTCTTCAATGTCTATGACTCTCCATAGTAATCTGAATCTATCCTCACATGCCATGGTGTTTATTCAAATCATTTGAAATATATGCTATGTTACCTATGACCTCAACAACCTGCAACAGATAAAATCTCTACTCATCTACTGGGCTTCCTTGATGGCTCAGTGGGTAAAGTATCTGCTTGCAATGCAGGGGACACAGGAGACCCAGGTTCTCTCCCTGGGTCTGGAAGATCCACTGGAGGAGGAAATGGAAACCTACTCCAGTATTCTTGCCTGGAGAATCCCATGGACAGAGGAGACTGGTGGGCTATATATAGCCTAAAGGCTTGCAAAGGGCCAGATATAACTGAGCACACACATTCATTTATCACAGAATTGCTTACTTCTTCCCTGCTCCTGTATGCTAATAGCATGGTTTGGTAATGGATAAAATGCATACAATTGGAGAACACCAAAAAAATTTCAGCTTGTTTCACAGAGCACATTTTGACCCACTATCCTCTCCCTCTGTATGAGGAAGGTACTTTTCAACCAAGGAACCCCCAAAGCCCTTTTAATAATTACCTTGATATATATATATACACTCCATCATTTACCTCTGCATGTGACCACCATTCTCAAAACCATAAGGAGCTATTTTAGACTGAAAGGCATGAGGGACCATTCCATCAAGAGGAATACAGCAAATTTTCTCCCTGTTAGAAACTGAAGATATTACTCAAGCCCACTTTTATCAGCCATGGCTGCAGACATTGCCATTAAAGAGCACTTGGTTGCAGCTGGATATAACCAAAGGAAAATGATTTTAAATCAAATAACAACAGGGTGTGGAAAATCTTGCCATCTGATAGATCTTGAGACACTGTAATTTCAAAGCATGCTAACATCTTCAGTGCTGATAAGAATAGTCTCTGATAATCATGTGCCAGAGAGAATTTCACATCCCAGGTTTAAAAATTGAAGAGGTCAAATATAAAGTCACAGATATGAAAGGAATATGAAATTTGACCACACAAACTGGAAATCAATCCATCTAGATTTTCTCAACTATAACTTATTTTCAAATGCTCATGAAATGAGTGTAAGGGGCAAGAGTAAACCTTGCTTTTTTCCTAGCCCTTTTGTTCATGTTAAAAAACACAGATTAAAAAAATGAGTGGTTAAAAATTACATACAAATCTGTATTTCAATGTATTAGCAATACTGGCCAAAATATATGCTTGATTGATTTTTGCATTAGTGAAAGTAACATTGAGCACTACCATTTGTCAAATTCTTGTTTGGCTTATTTACCTTCACTCTCATCTTGGGGCATCTGTTAAACTGGATTCCTTGTTCTGTGGCTCTTACACACACACCATCTAATCCCAGGTCAAACACTGTTAATCCTCATTTGTTCATTATTCACTTCACACATGGGTATGAAATACCATGTGTTAGAAGTATATGCTATTTACTTGACAGGCATTTGTGAACAAAGTCTTTCATAAATTAAATAGTCTCTGTTCCAAGGGCTGTGAAGTTGCCACCGGCCAAGGGGGCCTGGTCCTGGCAGCCTCTCAGCTGAAGCGGAGGGAAGAGCATCTCCAGAATGCTCCAGGGATGAAGTCCTCCCCAGCTGGCTATGTGACATGGTGCTCAGCACTGCCCAGTAACAGGGCCCACCGTCATCTCAGAAGCTGGGCTTATTTTATGAACTGAGCTCCATAACTGCAGCTTGGTAGTAGGGAAGGTGAAAAAAACTATGGGCCAACAAAGAATGTCCTAGGGAAGGGGGGAAATGGGGAGCTGATGTTCAATGGGTTAGAATTTCAGTGTTGCAAAGAAAGAATAATTCCAGAGATATTTTTCCCAATTCTGTGCATGTGGTTAACAGTACGGTAGTGTACACTTAAAATGGTTAAGACAGTGCATTTTATCTTGGGCTTTTTACAATAAAAAAATGAATATCAAGAGATCAAGAAAACACAGAATCACACTGATAGGAAGCCTAATGCATATGAGTACATATTTATAGGTGGTGTTATGAGCTGAATTTGGTCGCCTAAACTTTATATGTTGAAGTTCATAGCTCAGGCAGTAAAGAATCTGCATGCAATGTAGGAGACCAGGGTTTGATCCCTGGGTTGGGAAGATTTCCTGCAGGAGGGAATGGCAACCCACTCCAGTATTCCTGCCTGGAGAATCCCATAGACAGAGGAGCCTGGAGGGCTACAGCCCATGAAGTCACAGAGACTCGGACATGACTGAGTGACTTTCACTAACCCCAGTGCCTCAGAACTGTACTGGGAGATTGAGTTTTTAAAGAGGTGATTAAAGTAAAATCAGCCTTTATGGTGGGCTCTAAACTAATATGAAATTTGACACAGGGCAGGGATGTAAGTACACAGAGGAGAGACCACCTAAGAATATAGTGAGAAGCAGCCATCTGCAAGCCAAGGAAAGAGCGCTCAGAAGAAATCAAACCCACTGACACCTTAATCTCAAACTTCTAGCCTTTAGAACTGTGAGAAAACTTGTTTAAACAATAAACAATCCCCAAAATGAATATGGCAACCCACTCCAGTACTCTTGCCTGGAAAATCCCATGGATGGAGGAGCCTGGTAGGCTATAGTCCATGGGGTTGCAAAGAGTCGGACATGACTGAGTGACTTCACTTTCACTTTTCACAAAACGAATATGCCTCTAATATTAATAACTCCTATTTAGTGAATAACTAGTATTTAGTGAATAATTTACTATTTGTCAGAGATTGTTCTCAACTCTTTAGTCCACATCAGAGTTCTAGGAAATAGGTACAGTATTTTATTATACAAGGACATCATATAGACATAGGGAGGATTCAGATGTATTCTACTATGAAATGTCAGTTATTGTTTATAGAGTTTTTGTTGTTCTTCAGTTGCTCAGTAGTGTCCAACTCTTTGTAACCCCATGGACTGCAGCACGTCAGGCTTCCCTATTCTTCACTATCTCCTGGAGTTTGATCAATTTCATGTTCATTGAGTCAGTGATGCCATCAAACCATCTCATCCTCTGTTGCCCCCTTCTCCTTCTGCCCTCAATCTTTCCCAGCATCAGAGAGCATCTTCTCCAAAGAGTTGGATATCAGGGAGCCAAAGCATTGGAGCTTCAGCTTCAGCATTAGTCCTTCCAGTGAATATTCAGGGTTGATTTCCTTTAGGATTGATTGGTTTGATCTCCTTGCAGTTCAAAGGACGCTCAACAGTCATCACCAGCGGTATAGTTCAAAGCGTCAAATCTTGGTCCCTCAGCCTTCTTTACGGTCTAGCCCTCACTCCGTGCATGACTACCAGAAAAACCATAGCTTAGACTAAATGAACTTTATTGGCAAAGTGATATCTCTGCTTTTTAATATGCTGTCTAGGTTTGTCACAGCTTTTCTTCTAAGAAGCAGGCTTCTTCTAATTCATGGCTGTAGTCACCATCTGCAGTGATTTTGGAGCCCAAGGAAATTAAGTCTGTCCCCGTTTCCATTTTTTTCCCCCATCTATTTGCCACTATGAACTTTAAGTTATTGTTTATAGACTTAAATAGTTGTATAAGGAGGTGGAATTTTAAAAAGATTTTGTGTAAGGTAACATAGGATATATACACATATATTGTGTTATGAGCTGAATTGTGGTGCCTAAAATTTATATGCAATTTAATACTGCACACTTAAATGGAAAAGCAACAAATGTTCTCCTTTAAGTGGTCAATCAGCTAAAATTCTCTATTTACAGTACATTTGGATGAGACAGCCATATAAACAACTTCAATAAGTTACTTTTCTAGCTGTTTTCTATAATCAGTAACTCCCAGGGAGTTAGAAAATGGGGTGATTCATCTGACCTTTGAAGCTCTAATTGCAACCAGGTATTGCAGACTGTTCAGCTTGTATGAATCTCACCTTTCTGGCCTGCCTTCTGACTCTTCATTTTAATTGACTTAGAATATGATCAGAACCAGTGAGCTGTGTTAATAGGTGTAGTAGAAACACATAGGTACTTATATAACTCTTGTATATATTGAGGTATTTCATGCACTTTTCAAATTTATTTTTAAGAACTGAAATTTTCTAAGCTGTTTTTTAAAATATCAGTAATAAGACAGATGGAATACAACTTCATAAGGAAAACGGCTGCTTCAAATTTCTCATTTTTCTTTTTCATTTATCTTTCAAAAATTTCAGCTGTTCTAATATCCCCACCATACATATCCTCTAAAGTGTTCTTTTCATCCTAACATATTTTGTAGTACTTTTGGTTAGTGAGAGACCACCTGGTTACAAGGGGTTGGTACCCTGTCCAAATAGCTCCCTCAGAAGGGGGGATTGTGGTCGAAGATAGATATATCTCTTGGTAGTCCAGGAAAACATGCTTATTTCTGGCAAGAATCAGCCAAGGTAGACTGATTCCTTATCATCCTTACATATTCATCTCTGAAGGTAATTTCAGAATTACGGAATCCTCTTTCTTTTGTGCTGACTTGTCCATCAAACATCCTTCCAGTTTCCCCACAGCCCTCTCTAGCTTAAAGTCCAATGTGCGCACACACACACACACACACACACACACACACACACACACTCTCTCTCTCTCTCTCTCTCTCTCTCTCACACACACACACACAATAGGTCAAAGCTATTTAAAGCATGCATGGTAAATCGCATTAATTGTGTCTGACTGTTTGTAACCCCATGGACTGTAGCCCACCAGGTTCCTCTATCCGTGGGATTTTCCAGACAAGTATACTGGAATGGGTTGTCATGCCCTTCATCAGGGAATCTTCCTGACTCAGGGATCGAACCCGTATCTCTCATGCCTCCTGCATTGGCAAGTGGGTTCTTAATACTAGTGCAACCTGGGAAACTCCCTACAAAATAATTTACTTATGAAATAATTGTATTTTTCCCACTCAGTACCAAGGAAAATAATTGAAGTCCAGAGATTTATAGCAAATAAACTTTTAGTAAAGACTGACAGTAAATAAGTCGAAAGTCACATGGCCTGGAAGGGACAGCATGACATTTGTCACCTCACTTCTATTCAGAGTCTACTATAGGAAAATTAACATGATATTTGGTACATACATGTGAAAGTTTTTTTTTTTTAATTACATTTCAGCATTTCTTGCATCACTTGCTGCTGCTGCTGCTGCCAAGTCACTTCAGTCGTGTCCGACTCTGTGCGACCCCACAGACGGCAGCCCACCAGGCTCCCCTATCCCTGGGATTCTCTAGGCAAGAATACTGGAGTGGGTTGCCATTTCCTTCTCCAATGCATGAAAGTGAAAAGTGAAAGTGAAGTCGCTCAGTCGTGTCCTACTCTTAGCGACCCCATGGACTGCAGCCTACCAGGCTCCTCCATCCATGGGATATTCCAGGCAAGAGTACTAGAGTGGGGTGCAGTGTCTCTCATAATAGAAATATAGAGTAGAAGCCATTTTTAGAGGATAACACTTGAGAACCCATATTGGTTTGAAACAAAGAATCAAAAGCCTTAATGGGAAGGTTGAAAAGCCTTCAGAGATGGATATAAGTATGATAAGTAATAATCTACCTTCATTGATTCTTGGTAGAAATGAGCATGTTTTTCTGGACTACCAAAAGATATCTCCGTCTTCAACCACAACCCCTCCTTGTGATGGAGCTATTTTTGACAGGGTATCCACCCTTTGCAACCAGATGGTCTTTCAATAATTGGTGTTACCCTACAGAGTAGAAATGGACCCTTTTCTTGTAGAAATTTGAAGAAACGTACCTTCTTTTCTTCTCTTTTTGTAAAAAAAAAAAAATTATGGAAGAAAACTAGAGACTTGAGAAAATTGTCTCTAAAAAGAATTAAGCAAAAGGCCATGGCCACATGGGAGCAGACAGGCTTCACTAGTGAGGCTCACGACCCATCAGGAAGATCTCTTAGATCCTGCATGAGTGGTACCTGAAGGGTGGAGTCCAGTGGGGGGTTCTGCTTTACCCGTGGGAGGAAGAAGCAGGGAAAGATCAGCAGCTACTGGAAGCTCACGTTTTAGAGTTATTAAAGTTAAGCTATGTGCAACGTTTCAGAGTAGAGAAAAGTTAAAGGCCAGGGGAATGCAAGAAATTCTTCCATGATTATGGTTCCAAGGGAAAATCAGAGAGATTACAAAATTTCTCACAACAACATGGAAGAGCTGTTCAAATATAAGCAGGATATCCCAAAGCTTCCACTTTTGGGAACCTTAGTATTATGACAGTGATATGATACTAATCTTATTCCCTACATTACATTTTCTCTTTTTCCCCTTGTTTTCATAAAATCACTGTACTCCTTACCTTGAGATAGATTATCCTTAGTGAAAATTAGATATAGTGGTTCAGTAGGTCATTGGGTGGCAAGTTAATTACAATAAATCTCTCACATCCTGGAAGATTCCTCAGTATCTCCTCAGTAATAAATGCTTAATATTTATTCTGGCCATGAGTACCTTTTCCCCTCTGCAGAATCTTAGTCAGCACCACTATCTGAAGGTTTATGGATGCTTGATCCAGAATATCACATCCAACCAGAAGATTCACTTCACAGCAGAGGAGGTATATAGGAGTGACCACGAGATTCATTATTGTATCATGTACCAAGACATTCAGAAGTAGTTGACTTCATGTAACGCTAAAGGGGCTACCCTGGTGACTCAGATGGTAAAGAATCCACCTGCAATGCAGGAGATCTGGGTTTGATCCCTGGGTTGGGAAGATCCCCTGGAGAAGGAAATGGCAACCCACTCCAGTATTGTTGCCTGGAGAATCCCCATGGACCGAGGAGCCTGGCGGGCTTCAGAGATAGCAAAGAGTTGGACATGACTGAGTGACTTTCACACACACACACAGTGCTAAAGTAGCCTACTAGAGGTATATCTGAAGCACCAGCATGGAAGTAATTCTCTGAATTCATGAGTATTTTTTAGGTTTCCCTGGTGGCTCAGGTTGTAAAGAATTTGCCTGCAAATTGGGAGACCCAGCTTTGATCCATGGATCAGGAAGATCCCCTGGAGAAGAGAATGGTTACCCACTCCAGGATTCTTGCCTGGATAATTCCATGGACAAAGGAGCCTGGTGGGCCACAGTCCATGGGATTGCAAAAAGCTGGACATAAATGAGTGACTAACACTTTCACTTTTCATATGTATTCAGTCAGTTCAGTCAAGCAGTCATATCCGACTCTTTGTGACCCCATGGACTGAAGAAACAGGTTTCCCTGTCCATCACCAACTCCTCGAGACTACCCAAACTCATGCCCACCACATCGGTGATGCCATCCAACCATCTCCTCCTCTGTCATCCCCTTCTCCTCCCACCTTCAATCTTTCCCAGAATCAGTGTCTTTTCCAATGAGTCGGTTCTTCACATCAGGTGGCCAAAGTATTGGAGTTTCAGCTTCAGCATCAGTCCTTCCAATGAATTTTCAAGACTGATTTCCTTTAGGATTAACTGGTTGAGTCTCCTCACAGTCAAGGGATTCTCAAAAGTCTTCTCCAATACCACAGTTCAAAAGTATCAGTTCTTTGGTGCTCAGCTTTCTTTATGGTCTGATTCTCACATCCATACACGACTACTGGTAAAACCACAGCTTTAACTAGATGGACCTTTGTTGGTAAAGTAATGTCTCTGAGTTTTAATATACTGTCTAGGTTGGTCATAGCTTTTCTTCCAAGGAGCAAGCATCTTTTAATTTCATGGCTACAGTCACCATCTGCAGTGATTTTGAAGCCCCCCCAAAATAGTCTCTCACTGTTTCCATTGTTTCTCCACTTATTTGCCATGAAGTGATGGAACCAGAAACCATGATCTTAGTTTTCTGAATGTTGAGCTTTAAGCCAACTTTTTCACTCTCCTCTTTTACTTTCATCAAGAGGCTCTTTAGTAGTTTTTCACTTTCTGTCATAAGGGTGGTGCCATCTGTGTATCTTAGGTTATTGATGTTTCTCCCAGCAACCTTGATTCCAGCTTGTGCTTCATCCAGCCTGGCATTTCTCATGATGTACTCTGCATATAAGTTAAATAGGCAAGGTGACAATATACAGCCTTGAAGTATTCCTTTCCTGATTTGGAACCAGTCAGTTGTTCCATGTCCAGTTAAACCAGCGTTATTGCAGTGATCATGAATAGAATGTGTTCATGGTTTCAAGAACAAGGTGTGTGAGAAAATGGGGGCACCATACAGCAACTCCCAGTAACCCATCATGGTTCCCACCCTGCAACGCTGGGCTCTATATGGTTAAAGTTCCATCAGAGAACTGGGTACTTCTTGAATGTGGAGACAAGTGGATGAAAAGAAGAGTCAATGTCTTCCAGAGAAATTGATACTGCTCAACAAGGAAAAGTGTCACTCTTTTATCCAATAGGTTATAGAATGCAGGAGATCCACTTGGGTTGCCAGGTAGCAATCAGAATAGGCTAGGTAGCACGCCAAAACCCTAGCTGCTTAAAACACAAATGATTTTTCTCTTGTATTCTAAATATACACTATGAAAGGCAAGGAATAATCTCATGGTTACTTAGGGAAGCTGACATCATATCCTGTTTCTCTTAAGCTGCATATCTAAAAAAGATAGACTCCTCAGTCTCCAAGAGGGAAAGAGTTAGAAAGCCACTGGTTGCTTTTTTAAAAAAATAAAATATTACAGCTATTTAGTGACACATTTCAGTTGACTAGTGACACATGTCTTTTCATCTCAGAATACTGGATGGAATGAGCCACTTGGCCATGTTGTTTAGTTGCTAAGTCATATCTGACTCTCTCTCTTTTTTTTTTTTTTCATATCTGACTCTCTTGAGGCCCCATGGACTGTAGCCTGCCAGGCTCCTCTGTCCATGGGATTTCCTAGGCAGGAAAACTGAAGTGGGGTGCCATTTCCTTCTTTGGGGGATCTTTCTGACTCAGGGATCAAAGGTGTCTCCAGCATTAGCAGAGGATTCTTCACTGCTGAGCCACCAAGAAAGTCCTACTGCAAAGATACAAGGAAAGAGGTTTAGCAACTGGTATGTCTGATGAGCTGAGTGCTGAAGAATTGATGCTTTTGAACTGTGGTGTTGGAGAAGACCATTGAGAGTCACTTGGACTGCAAAGAGATCCAACCAGTCCATCCTAAAGGAGACCAGTCCTGGGTGTTCATTGGAAGGACTGATGTTGAAGCTGAAACTCCAATAGTTTGGCCACCTGATCCAGAGAGCTGACTCATTTGAAAAGACTCTGATGCTGGGAAAGATTGAGGGCAAGAGGAGAAGGGGATGACAGAGGATGAGATAGTTTGATGGCATCACTGACATAATGGATATGGGTTTGGGTGGTCTCTGGGAGTTGGTGATGGACAGGGAGGCCTGGAGTGCTGCAGCTCATGAGGTCGCAAAGAGTCGGACACGACTGAATGACTGAACTGAACTGATGTCTGGTGAGCACTAATAGTGCCAAGCAGATGTTTTTGAAAAAGAAAGCCTGTAGCTATATTTTTATGCTGTTAGAAATACTTTTTTGATGGAAAACATCCTCAACTAGTTGAATCACAGGAGGGGAAAAGGGGGCAGGGGGCGTTTTTAACCACTAGAGCCACCTGGGAAGCCCCATGCACATGAATCATAGGAAAGGGAAAAGGAGAGAAAATAATAATAGGCGATACTTATATTTCTATAATTATTGTAATTATAGGGAAAATTATAAAAGGGAAAAGAAAAAATAATCAAAAGTATTTGGTTAAATCTCAAAAAAAAAAAAAAACACAGCAAATATATACATAATAGGATGTTACAATGGAATATAAAACTAAGCCATCAAGGTATGATAGATGTCAGATAGCAATGTGAATGGGAAATGAATTCAATCACTCTAGAGATCTTGGAATAAAAAGGTGAAATCATAAAACTGTTAGGTGATTTAGTAGTAAATAGAATTAGTGTTCTTGTAAGAGACACCTGAGAGATATCCCTTAGCCTCTTCTGCCATCTGATGAAACAAGAAGTCTGAAAAGGCCTCTTGCCCCATCAGATCAGCACCTTGAAGTCCTAATCACCAGAACTGTGAGAAACACATTTCTGTTGTTTGTAAGCTACCTGGCCTGTACTATTTGGTTACAGCAGCCTGATCACACTAAGTCATGTGCTGATGACTGAAGAACAGAAGCAGACATCACAGCACATGCCACTAAATACCAGATGTAGCTCCTGTCCCAATGTCTTGATGTTACATCCAGTTACAGAGATAAGACAATAAAATGTATTCACAAAGGAAAATTCTGAACTGACTAAAAGTAACTGGGCACTGGAGACCAAATTAAATTCTACAATAGACAAACATTTTTGTTCTTAAACCTGATATTTTTGGCAAATGATTTTCACTGATTTTGCTATTTTAGGAAAACTAAAATTGTCCATTTACACAATAATCAAATTGAAGGTCCTGTATAGTGACCTCAGAAGGAAAATTTCTTAAAATTATGGCAAATATCAATAGAAACATGACCTGGATTGGATTGTGGATCATTTCGTAAGTCAGTCAGGTCACCTACACTTGAAATTCAAAGAGAAAGCAGGAACCAAATTCTCAGACAATGGAAAATTGTATCAGATCTTGCAATAATGATGGGGAAAGTGATGGATTTTTCAGAAATATACTCAATGGGGCATTTTAAAATAGATTAGTCAAAGTATTTCTAATATTCTTCCCTTAAAAATCATTTTTGGTGAAGGAAGTTCTATCCATGGAATTCTCCAGCCAAGAATACTGGAGTGGGTTTACATTTCCTTCTCCAGGGGATCTTCCCGACCCAGGGATTGAACCCATGTCTCCTCCATTTCAGGCGGATTCTTTACCATCTGAGTCACCAGGGTAGCCCCACAAACACAGCTTCAGTTCAGTTCAGTTGCTCAGTCATGTTGCAACCCCATGGACTGCAGCACTCCAGGCTTCCCTCTCCATCACCAATTGCTTAAACTCGTCCATCAAGTCGGTGATGCCATCCAACCATCTCATCCTCTGTCATCCCCTTCTCCTGCCTTCAATCTTTCCCAGCATCAGGGTCTTTTCTAATGAGTTAGCTTTTTGCATCAGCTGGTCTAAGTTCTGGAGCTTCAGCTTCAGCATCAGTCTTTCCAATGAATATTCTGGATTGATTTCCTTTATTTTTATTTATTTAGTTTTTTTGAATTGAACTGATGTATTTACTTTAATTCTGGGAAATTTCCTTGAGTGATTTTGTTAATGATTTCATTTTTATGGTTTTCTCTGTTCTTGTTTTTTTTTTTTTTAAATATAAATGTATTTATTTTAATTAGAGGTTAATTACTTTACAATATTGTATTGGTTTTGCCATATATCAACATGAATCCGCCACAGGTGTACACGTGTTCCCTATCCTGAATCCCCCTCCCACCTCCCTCCCCATACCATCCCTCTGGGTCATCCCAGTGCACCAGCCCCAAGCATCTTGTATACTGCATTGAACCTGGACTGCCGATTTGTTTCATATATGATATTATACATGTTTCGATGCCATTCTCTGAAATCATCCCACCCTCTCCCTCTCCCACAGAGTCCAAAAGACTTCTATACATCTGTGTCTCTGTTGTTGTCTCACATACAGGGTTATCGTTACCATCTTTCTAAATTTCATATATATGCGTTAGTATCCTATATTGGTGTTTTTCTTTCTCGCTTATTTCACTCTGTATAATAGGCTCCAGTTTCATCCACCTTATTAGAACTGATTCAAGTGTATTCTTTTTAATGGCTGAGTAAAGCTCTGTATATGTACCACAGCTTTCTTATCCGTTCATCTGCTGATGGACACCTAAGTTGCTTCCATGTCCTGACTGGTTTGATCTCTTTGCAGTCTAAGGGACTCCTTGCCATCCAAAGAGAGTTTAAATTTAAATAGGAGTGTTTTTGTTTTTTTTTTTTACTTTCTAAACTATTCAAATATGTTTATATTTCCTTAATAATGATTTAGCTAACATAATTCCATAGATTCAATGCATGAATTTTATCACTATGTTAAAGCTTTGTCCTGACTTTTTTTTTTTTTTTGCTACTAAATTCAACTGTATGTTTGGACTTTGACTCTATTATCAGTGTAATTTCTCAAATATTTAAAATTTACCAGTGAAAGTATATCTGTCCTAAACTCTAGAGCAAACTAAAGCCCACTGCAAAAATATTTTAATGTGTGCTTTGCAAAATGCTTATTTCTGTTTGATTATAAGGCATAGCATTAGATCATCCTCCTGAAAAAGTCTCTGTAATGAGTGACATTTAATATAACTATAAATCTGATTAATATTGTTACAATATTGCTTAAAGAAGTTTTTCTTAATCATGTGCAACTTTATGGCAAGTATGTTTATTTTTCCTTACTAATGAGTTAGCTATTTAGCAATCATTGCTGCTTTATTCTAGAAGCTGAAATTAATTTCTATAATCAAGTGTATTTGTGAAACAAAGCCCATTTACTTGCAGTCATAATATATTTTATTAATAAATGATTATAGTTTGTTTCCATCTTAGTAACAGATAGGAGAAAAATATAACAAATATATTAATGGACTTTACAAGAATTCTTTCCTATATTAATATACTAGTATATTTGCTCAGTACATATTCATAAATGGGTATATTAAAACTAAAGTAATACATTTCATGTATTATGAGTAGATTTTTAGTCTTATGTTCAGTTTGTGAACCTAGGAATAAAGTACATGTTTTGAAATAACACTTTGCGTCTTAAATACTCTATGTTCGCTTCTAGCATAAAGTGAAGAAATTTGGGGTGTTGAAGTATGCCTTAAACTATATGGTTTTAAAAAGAACTGTAATTGCAGCTGACTAATAGATGATAGAAATAGACATGTACATCTGTGTTCTATAAAAGCCATAACTACATATATTTTCAAAACAAAAATGTGTTATACAATGTCTTTTACTGAGATTTATAAAAAGAGATACTTTAAGGATTTTTCAAAAACTGTTGCAGATTGTCACTTTTTTGGCAAAGGGCTGGGTGACATACATCTGAGGAAAGTGAATGAAAATTATTTTTCCAGTTTCTCTATCTATCCTGTTGAAATTTTTTGCTATTTTCCCTGTTGTATCTATGAAGGCTTATTAAATATCTGGAATTTTGACTGCATTTCTTGATGTATGTTTTCAATCAAACTACTTTATTGAGTATAAAACCCATAAAATAATTTCCACAATGATTTTGACAAATTTAAACTTTGGTAGCAAAGCTTAAAAACAATTTGATTACACAAGTTGTTAGATAAATAACACTGTCAGTAAAATCTAAAGTTCACAGGAATGGGATTGATTTCTTTGTGCACACCGCCCACATTTACTAAACACTTGCTTGGATCCCAGAGGAAATAAAAGATATACAACCTAAGTGATATAGATCAGTGGATAAAAATCAAACAATAAATAGATTTGAACCGACTTATCCCTAAGAGTAGGAACCATGGCGGTCAAGCATTTTGGACTCTATGTGTATTTCCTGGGCTTGTAAATAATGTTTCTCTTCTCATAATTTTGTGAAATAAAATTTTATACATCATGGTCAAGGAGATGATTCTTGAGAGAGAGTAGAAATCCACTGAAAGGGATTTGGATTAGGTAACAGGTTGGGTTCTCTTAGAAGTCATCCCTGGGATGAGACAGACATTTAGGGAGTAACTTTGGTACCAGTATCTGCAAGAAGGAAGGAGGAGAAAGCAGGAAAGGAAGAGAGAGAGGCAAAACCAGGGTGCCAGCCCAACTACGTCTTGGGGTAAACTCTCCACATGGTGCTCTGGAGCCAAAATGGCATGGGAGAGTGGTCTGGAGTTGGGCCAAGACTACCAACCCTTTAGGACTCCTGTTTGCCTTTATCCACATAGCTCAGTCAAGGGATGTTGGCTCCAGAGGGGTATGTTGAGTGAAGTGAAAGTTTGAAGCTGAAATATGTATAGACAGGATTCAGAGCTGACCCTGCTCAGCAGTTGGCCAGAAAACTTTCATGGAAGGACGACCTGGTGATTTATCACAGCATCTTCACAGATCACCACTGGGAAAGAGCTCTGAGGGCTGGATAGCTCCCTTTTCTTCTTACACATTGGAACGTTACAGACAATCTCAACACCGTTTTCATTAGCAGATTCTTTAAGGCTTCCTATGTGAATTATAAAGTATAGGTGGCCCACGTGATTCACCACAGTGTGACTCACAATCCAGTCAAGGTCATTCCTACAGGTGTTCTATAATCTCATCAACTAAGGCTGCAGTGCTCAATGTCCTCCAAAAGGAAACAAAAGGAGGAAAAACCCAGGTTGTTTTTTACATCAGAAGTAATCCAGGAAACTTAGATAAACCACATTATGTCATCAAAATGATAAAGAGAAGGTATGTAATTTAGTATTGCAAAATTATATACCATATTGGACTTAATGTTTGAATACATTGCATCCCCAGGCACTTCCCGGGTGGCTCAGTGGTAAAGAATCTTCCCGCCAATGCAGAAGATTTGAGTTCTATCCCTGAGTTGGAAAGATCCCCTGAAGGAAGGCATGGCAACTCACCCCAGTATTCTTGACTGGAAAATACCATGGATAGAGGAGGCTGCTCGACTACAGTCCTTGTGGTCACAAAGAATCAGACATGACTGAGCGACTGAGGACACATACACACAAATTGTTCCCTAAATATGTATGAAAAGTAAATGAATAGTCTGTATTACAAATCTTCTCATTAAGACTCTTATTTCAAGTTCTAGATCATCAATTGCTATTTAGCAAATAATTGCAGTTTACCAAACTGTTCATCATTCATGAAATTAATCACAATTTGAACATCTTTGTTCATAGTAGTTTTAATGACTGTAGTTATTATTGAATGTACACTTAAATGTAGTCTATGAATTTTAAAATATTTTATAGACAGGTTTCTTATGTATTAAAAACAGCTCAAAGGTTTTGACAATAAATTACATAATAGAAAAGCATAGCACAAAATGGGACATAGCACAAAAATTGGTTATTTTGTCCCACTAATCCTAAGAGTATAATTCTATTGTGTCAATGCTTCTTTGTTGCTTCATATTGGTAAAAATATTGCTAAGTCACCATTTCCTGATTTGACAGTATTATCAGTATGTCTAAATATCTATTTATGAAAATTAAAAATAAAATGGTAGGTAATTTACTTTTCTTTAATATATCTTCATCTCTGTCTTTTCTATACCATTTCTTTCTGCATTTTCACAGAGTGTGTCTGTCTGTACTCTTTTACAGACTGTACCAAATGTTTCTCTAGAGAAACACATGATTAATCGATTTCACCTTTCCCAACTAACAACTGACTCAGTATAATCTCCTGATATGGATCACACCCATTTGACAGGCACACTGATGTCTGAAATTCTTTTAAACATCTTTTGCATAGATATCAAATGAAGGCAGATTAGTTTTCAAAATTCATGGCAGCTGCTTGCTTCAAAGTGTTTTGCAATCTAAGAGAGAGTATAAAAATAAGACATACTAGTCCTGTTCTTTTAAATGGGGATAATTTGCATAGTTTAAAAAGATCATATTATTCACAATAGATTTTTCATATTCTAAGTTTGTGAAAAAAATGTTCATGCTATATCTTGAGACTCTAAAAACTTCCTTCAAATAACTTTTTCCTCTAATCTTTTTCTTCTAAGAACTTCTTTAACTTTGATTCTAATCCTTTTCTGAAATTCTATTTTGTAGAAAGTCAATCTTGTTGTTTTATTCATGTAAAATTAACACATTAATCATTTACTGCAAATCCTTTACATAGAAGTAAAAAAGCAAAAGTTCATTTTTATATTTTATCAGATATGGATAATAAATTTTGTCTTTAAAGTTCTTTTCTATTTAGCTTTGTTTTGTATTTATACCTATCTTAGTGTAACTCTGTATCTATATCTAATTTGTTTTTACTTCCAAAAATTGGGTTAAATGCTATTATTTATAATATACTTGTTTCAATTAATACTTGTTTTCTCTGTCAAAATGCATAGACATGCCATATTCTTAATGGTTCCAGGGCATTTTCCAGTTGGGACATAGCACAAAACGTTAACAGTTCTAATGATAAAAGGTAAGTCTGTCTTAGTTTTTGATATTTTGAAGTAGGTATTAAACTAATGGCAAAGATAATGTTTGGGACATATGGCCTCTCTCATCAAAAAATTAATAAGGTAGTGTTTTCTATACACTTTATTACTTAATCTTATAGGCAAGAAAACTTTTCTGACATTTAAAATCAGCCATATCTATGTTTTAATGAGGGTTCATTGAGAGTGAAGGCTGGTGGTAGATAGGATGCCTTGGAAAATTAGGGGCTGACTCCTGATCTCACCAGGTAATTGTCCTGTGAACTTGGGCAGTTTACTCAGAAATGACTGAACTTTAGTTGGTTATCTTTAAAATTAATCATCAGGGCAATTTTGAAGATAAAAGAGCAAAGGCAGCATGTCTGGAGATGCTTTCCGCCCAGCATGGCTTCTCCTCCCAGAATGGCTTTCCATGGGCCCTGGCCGTTTTCCTCCTTTTCTTCCTATCCTCTACCTTGAACTCTGGTGTGGCGTTTCTGATGTAGGAATTAAAGCTTTCATTTTGTTCTGAGGTTGCATTTTGTTGCTGCTTGTTCTTCCTCGTTTAATCACTTTGCTTCTCTCTCATGGTTTCAGTTCAGTTGCTAAGTTGTGTTTGAATCTTTGCGACCCCATGGACTGCAGCACGCCAGGCCTCCCTGTCTATTGCCAGCTCCCAGAGTTTACCCAAATTCATGTCCCTCGAGTCAATGATACCATCCAACTTTCTCATCCTCTGTTGTCCCCTTCTCCTTCTGCCTTCAATCTTTCCCAGCATCAGGGTCTTTTCAAATGAGTCAATTCTTTGCATCAGGTGGCCAAAATATTGGAGTTTCAGCTTCAGCATCAGTCCTTAATGATGAATGTTCAGAAACGATTTCCTTTAGGATGGACTGGTTGGATCTCCTTGCAGTCCAGGGGACTCTCAAGAGTCTTCTCCAACACCACAGTTCAAAAGCATTAATTCTTAAGCACTTGGCTTTCTTTATAGTTCAACTCTCACATCCATACATGACTACTCACATCCATACATCCTGCTTTTTTAGGTAATAAAAAACCATAGCTTTGACTAGATGGGCCTTTGTTGGCAAAGTAATGTCTCTCCTTTTTAATATACTGTCTAGGTTGGTCATAACTTTTCTCTCAAGGAGCAAGCGTCTCTTAATTTCATGGCTGCAGTCACCATCTGCAGTGATTTTGGAGCCACCCCCCCAAATAAAGTCTGTCACTGTTTCCACTGTTTCCCCATCTATTTGCCATGAAGTGATGGATCCAGGTGCCATGATCTTAGTTTTCTGAATGTTGAGCTTTAAGCCAACATTTTCACTCTTTTTCACCTTCTTCAAGAAGTTCTTTAGTTCTTCTTCACTTTTTGCCATAAGTTTGGTGTCATCTGCATATCTGAAGTTATTGATATTTCTCTTGGCAATCTTGATTCCAGCTTGTGCTTCATCCACCCCAGCGCTCCTCATGATGTACTCTGCATGTAAGTTAAATAAGCAAGGTGACAATATGCAGCCTTGGTGTACTCCTTTTCCTATTTGGAACCAGTCTGTTGTTCCATGTCCAGTTCTAACTGTTGCTTCCTGACCTGTATATAGGTTTCTCAAGAAGAAGGTCAGGTGGTCTGGTATTCCCATCTCTTTCAGAATTTTCCACAGTTTACTGTGATCCATGCAGTCAAAGGCTTTGGCATAGTCAATACAGCAGAAATAGATGTTTTTCTGGAACTCTCTTGCTTTTTCAGTGATCCAGCTGATGTTGGCAATTTGATCTCTGGTTCCTCTGCCTTTGACCATACATTGGTTTTAGAACTAACTCTTGCTTCCTGACCTGCATACAGATTTCTCAAGATCTTTCTGAGTTTCTCTGACAAGTAGGCTCTCTGAGGCCCAAATAGGAGTGTATTGAGAAGGTTTTTTCAGTCATTCAGTTCACAGGTCAACTAGACACATGTGATTCATGTCTTCATATCCCTACATATATTATTGCCTTTCAACTTTTTCCCTGAAGTCCTCTGAAAGATGAGGGAGATTGGTCATTGGAGAACAAAAGAATAACTCTGGGTATTGTATTCAATACAGGAGAGAGAAAAAAGCAGCTTGTTAAGTAAGAACTATTTGCTCTGTGTGAAATTAGTGAGGGCAGGGCCCTATAGGGCAAGAAAGGATCCATATTAACATTGTAGTGCAGTGTGCTTAAGATCTGTGCACCTTTAGGTAATTAAATATTCCTTCAACTTATTTTGTGAAATTGATTGTATTATAGTTAATGTTTTTGCTTTCCCACCTCATTAATGACCAAATACCTGCTTTATTTATGCCTAGAAATGCCTACTATAAACCTTAAATACATACTTAATATTTGAAAATATATTTTCAAAGAATATCTTGGACAAAACAGCTTTTTTAAAACTCTAAGCTTTGCTATTTGTTGTTATTTAGTTGCTCAGTCATATCTGACAACTCTGTGACCTCACGGACTATAGCCTGACAGACAGCCTCTTCTGTCCATGGGATTTCTTAGGCAAGAATCCTGGACCCATGCCATTTCCTTCTCCAGGGGATCTTCCTGACCCAGGGATTGAACTTGTGTCTCCTGAATGGCAGGCAGGTTCTTTACCACTGAGCTGCTAGAGAAGCCCAGCTTTGTTATTAGGTTGGTTTAAACAAAATACACATTGGCCAATCCATAGAAACATATTGAATATGATTTCTGCTGTAGAGCTGGAGATGGAAATCTAAAATCAAAGGCAAACAGGTACCAAGGATGCCCACATTCTAAGTAAGCAGAAAACACATCTAATACAAGTGTTAGACCTTATAATGAAGGTGTTTATTTAACAATTTACTGTAATACTATTGTTGGTTTAGTGGGGAGAAAGGAATGCTGTAGTTTTCTCCTTCCCATCAGGGGTGAAGGCATTCCCCACCTCCAGGGACAACTAAATAGAAAGACATTTACATGATAATGAAAAGAGGGCAACACTCTCTGCATCTGGATACATACTGAACCACTAAACTTTTCAGTTCAGTTGCTCAGTTGTGTCTGACTCTTTGCTACCCCATGAATCGCAGCACACCAGGCTTCCCTTCCATCACCATCTCCCGGAGTTCACTCAAACTACGGGAACTTGGCAAAGGACATCTTTCCAGAGCTTGATAAGCGTCCTTCAGGGTGCATACCTCTTTCCTGGATATTAGGCTTGCTGGTGTGTTAGCAGGACAAAGAAACAACTTTAGAGCAACGTACCTGGGAAGAGAATGCCTTTTCTTTCCACACTTTCTGGTTCCCTTGAAGGACACAAAGACTCTTCTGTGGTTTCGCATGGAGATTTGAGGACAAGGCAGAGGACAAGATGTTTTTTTGAGGAGAAACTGGTTTTTTGTCTAGGCATTTGCATGACAGGCAAGGTAACCTCCTTCTTGGAAAGGGAAGTCAGGGGCTAGCAAAGATTTAGAGGATGAAAAACATACATAAGTGACCCTTTAAGGAGGAGGTCATCACTGGAATGTGTGCTAGGGTGAAGCTGAAAAGACCTACAAGACCATCATGCAGTGGGTGTGCAGCAGGTCACGAGCAGGTGAAACCACTAGTGGCCTAACAGGAACATGGGGTGCCTTCTCACACTGACCAGTAATTGGTTAAATAAGATAATCCCAGTTATTTCCCTTTTCCATTACGTTAAGGGAGTAAGAGCCTACACTTTTCTATTCATTATAAAGATAAGAGATGTGGAAAAGGATTTAAAAAGCTTGTTATGCCCAACTCTTTTCTTCTAAGTCAATAGAGCAAACCCTAGATATGGATGTTGGGGGGTGGTTGGTAGAAAAAGATTGTAAACTACCTAACAAATCAGTTAGAAAGGACTACATTTTATATAACTTTTGATTGAAAGTGATTGGATTTACATGTACGTAACCTGGGAAATCATTAAAAGAGAAAAGATTCAACAAAACATGATTGAGGGAATAATGAGAGGAAAAAAACCTCATATGTATCACCACTTATTTCAGCATATTTGCTAAACTGGTTATGTGTACATGACCAATATATATATGAGTTTTAGTTATTATTGAATTTTTAAAAGTTTGTGTTTTTAAATCATAAATCATTATTGCACATATTTTGACATGAAATAACAAATCTATTAATTCATATGTCTGTGTTCAAATGAGAGACTAAAAATTATTTAACTAAATTCTTGTCCTCTGGGAGTTTCAGCAGACTCTATACTCTTATTTACATGCATGTTTTATTAAATTTAATCTTCACTAGTCACTTCTAGTTAGACTAGAGACACTGCTGTATGATTAATTAATGGCCAATCAACCAGTAATTTCTAAGCATCTACTTCTTTTCTAACATATAAACAGGGTAACTACACAGTAAGCTCTTTTTTTTTTTTTAATTTTGGTATGACACCTTAACCATCCAAAATGTCATTTAGATAAAAGTAGATGGGATGTCCTCTTATAGGAGACAGGGAAGTTTTAAAAAAGTCCCAAATATTCACCTTTCTTTGTCCCCATATAGACACTTTCACCATGGGAAAATATGGAATATGGAAAGTGTGCTTTCTGCGTACTTTCCTTAATGCCTTGAAAATAATGCAAAAGGGGAAACAAGAAAGAGAAAACACTACAATAATTTTAGGTACCTGAGAGAAGACAGATAACTTAGATAACACAGCAGTCAAAGGAGGTGGGTGAACATGTCAGGGAAGAGAAAGAAGCAAGGAGGATTGAGAAGGAAGGATTTCCACTACCTTGTGAAAATTTGGAAAGTTTTTACCTCAGCGTTTTTGTGAGATAATAAATCTATGTACTTTGTATGAAAGAAAGTGAATGTCATGTAGCTGTACCTGACTCTTTGTGACCCCATGGACTTTAGCCCGCCAGGCTCCTCTGTCCGTGGGATTCCTCAGGCAAGAATACTGGTGTGGGGAGCCATTCCCTTCTCCAGGAGATCTTCCCAGACCAGGGAAAGAATTGGGTTCTTTCTGCACTGCAGGCAGATTCTTCATCTTCTGAGCCACCAGGGAAGCATCAAACAAATCAATTACCTCCAAATTTTTTCTTCCAGGAACAAATGACATACTGGCTGAACAATGTGTCCCATTATATATAGAATGACCCTGAATTTCATGTTATCCAAATCTCTGCCCCCTGCCCACTGCTTTATGGCAAAGCATTTTCTGTATCTCCATCTCTACTCCATTCCTGTTTTCACATCACCTGGAGATCTAACTGCTGTAAAACTGTCATGGCAAAAGCCACCCCACCTCTTCTCAGACTCATTCAGAGGACAGAGGAGCTAATTAATATTTTGTGGCCTGCTTGGTTGATCTGGGGGAGATAAAAATTAATTTATAAAAATCACATTTATGTGATTTTATAATTCTTTGACAATTATAAAGTTACTTCTTATTAATTATACATTGAAAACTGGAACTTGGTCATGTAGTATATCTGAACAACATGATTTTCTTTTCTTGCTCAAACAAAAACAATTGTTAAAATATTCTGTATAGATTTCCACCGACTATTCTTTTTTTTCATGAGCCAATTACTAAGAAAGTTTAATAAATCTCTTTTTGTTGTATCCTTACCCATAAACAATTTTATAACTTATATGGGATGGCCAGACAAATGGAAAATAGTCATAAGAATTATGTATGTATTATCATCAATATTGATAATGAAAGGTTAAATTCTGTCCGACCAAATATTAGAAGACAATAAATTATTATGTGATAGCTGTACTGTACTGATTATGTGATCTCTAAATAAAATTAGGGAAAAGATGGGGATTGGAAATCATTAGGGAAGATATTTTTATAGAATTTGAGTTGGCTAATAAATACAAAAATATCTCAGTTTAAGTGTATTATAAAAGTGAAACAGGAATATGATAATAGAAACTGAATGCTTCTAACAGTTATTTGGAAATGTTACTTTTTTTGTTACTTAAAAATGGGAGGAAATTCAACACATTAGGCCTGAGAATGCATGCTAATTTTTGAAAGCAGTAAGAAGTAAAGTATCTGCATGTTCTTGAGTAAAAATTTTTAAAAGGTTTCTCGGCCTCAGTTATAGTTTCTGAAAAATGGGTCACTAATAAGCTGTATGGACTTCCCTGGTAGCTCAGCTGGTAAAGAATCCGCCTGCAATGCAGGAGACCTGGTTTGATACCTGTGTCAGGAAGATCTCCTGGAGAAGGGATAGGCTACCCACTCCAGGATTCTTGGGCTTCCCTGGTGTCTCAGACAGTAAAAAAAATCTGGTGCAACGTGGGAGATCTGGGTTTGATCCCTGAGTTGGGAAGATTCCCTGGAGGAGGGCATGGCAACCCACCCCAGTATTCTTGCCTGGAGAATCCCCAAGGACAGAGGAGCCTGGTAGGCTACAGTCCATGAGGTCACAAAGAATTTGACATAACTGAGTGACGAAGCACAGCAATGAACTGCATAATTGTTTTGATGTTTGAACAAAATATTTTGAAGTGTATGACACACTGCCAACACTAAACCTTAAACTTTTCTATAATTTTATAAATGACTTTTTTTCCCCAAATTAATCATATTTTAACTTAGTAAGGGTGAAGGACAATTATATCAGCGCAAATTACTGTCTTGTGAGGCATTCTTAAAAGTAACTAGAAAAACTCAGAAGGATGACTTCCTGAATCTGACTCAGAAATACGATGCTAAAGCCCCTGATGATGTGAGTTAAAACTGGCCGGTATAATTCTGTTGTGGATCAACATGGCGCTATGGCTTCAGCATTTTTCTCATGTTAGAAAACACGCATGCAGAGTCTCTATGTGCTGAATTATTTCATTCAAAATGTGATGACTGTACAGAACAGTTTGCCAAAGCACAACCATTAAAACAAACAGCATGACAGTTTCTGAGACAGAAGTCCTGCGAATAAGTAAAAGAATGAAAGGATGCAGAGATAAAGCAAGGAGTCTTGGAGCTGTTTAAACCATTTCCTGGCTTTGCTAACTTTTCCTTAAAGCACATTTTAATAAATCAAGTACATTTCCAGATACCATGAGTGAGCAAGCTATTTCCCAGGGTGCTATTTTTTTTTGTATATCACCTGGGAAATGTATGAATTATTTCAGACCCATTTTAACATCAAAGACGACAGGCCTGTATCAGACCAAAACACTATTTTAAGACATAGTACTCCCCTGTGGTATGCCTCAGCAAGACTTGCATTTCATCTGTAATGGTCAGGCATTAAGCACATGACATTTAAGATCTACTGCCAAGAAAGTCAGTAATAAGACACTCTGAGTGAGTCTGCCATTTATTCAGGTGATTTGACTATGTAGAGACCTTCCACATCAAAGCTTTAATGTAACAGAGTGATCATGTATTAACTTTCACCAGTGACATGACAAACACTGACACAACACAGCATCATTTAACAGTTCTGAATGTACGAAAAATAAAACGTGGGTTTTTTTCTGTGAAATATACATACTGTAAACATTTACTGCATTATTTTTTTCATTTTTTTGGGTCTTTGTTATTTTGCATTTAATATATAATCATATAAATCTGACCCTTTGGGAATGCAGTCCAATGCCTGGAATTTTTGTCATGGTATAGCCAATGAATATAAACTACATGAAGGAATAAAAAATTCTTTACACTTATTGGTTTAATTCCCATGTTTGCATAAGGTTGTGTATGTGTTAGTCATATCCAACTCTTTGCAACCCCATAGACTGTAGGCTACAAGGCTCCTCTGTCCATGGGATTCTTCAGGCAAAAATACTTGCTGTTCTCTTCTTCCAGGGGATCTTCCTGACCCAGGGATCAAACCCAGGTCTCCTGCATCATAGGCAGCTTCTTTACCATCTGAGCCAACAGGGAAGCCCAAGAAATCCCATAACTAATAAAGTAAAAATATTGCCCAATCATTGGCCACAAATGGAGCACTGGACAGCCTTTCAGTGCTGGACTGGGTTGTTACCCCTGCTCTTTTGGGGATGTAATTCTTCTAACATCTCATTTTGGCCCATTAGCCCTGAGTTCATCTTCTCTTGCTCTCAAGAACTCACTAAAATTTCTAGAAAACTTTCTGACTTAAAATAACGAATCAAGAGTAGGAAATACAGTAGTGATATTAAAACAGTGCCCAGAGTTCCCAATACACTCCTTAATTTAAAACCTGGGAAATCCAAATATTACTGGTTTCTGATGCCAGAGTAAAGGTAGTTCTACTCCTCCACACCCTCTGAATCAAAGTGGAAAAACAAACAGAATAAAACCAAAATGGATGTATAAAACATAGGTTTAAAAACAAAAAAACAACACTAGCAGTCCAAATATGAAACCAGAGGGGTGAAGAATAGTGAGAAAATGTGGATTAAAATGCATTTGGGTCAAAACGATAATATGAGAATCCCCTCATATCTCTTTAGATGTCAGATTAATACAAACATTTCTATAGTTCAGTTCAGTCACTGAGTTGTGTCCGACTCTTTGTGACCCCATGGACTGCAGCACGCAAGGCCTCCCTGTCCATCACCAACTCCCAGAGTTTACTCAAGGTGAGGTGAGGTGAAGTCGCTCAGTCGTGTCCGACTCTTTGCAACCTCGTGGACTGTAACCTACTAGGCTTCTCCGTCCATGGGATTCTCCAGGCAAGAACACTGGAGTGGATTGCCGTTTCCTTCGCCAGAGGATCTTCCCGACCCAGGGATCGAACCCGGGTCTCCCGCGTTGGAGGCAGACGCTTTAACTTATGAGCCAGTTTACTCAAAGTCATGTCCATTAAGTCGGTGATGCCATCCAACCACCTCATCCTCTGTTGTCCCCTTCTCTTCCCACCTTCAATCTTTCCCATCATCAGGGTCTTTTCAAATGAGTCGGTTCTCTGCATCAGGTGGCCAAAGTATTGGAGTTTCAGCTTCAACATCAGTCCTTCCAATGAATACTCAGGACTGATTTCCCTTAGGATGGACTGGTTGGATCTCCTTGCTGTCCAAGGGACTCTTTAGAGTCTTCTCCAACATTACAGTTCAAAAGCATCAATTCTTAGGTGCTCAGCTTTCTTTATAGTCCAACTCTCATATCCATACATGATTACTGGAAAAACCACAGCTTTGACTAGATGGACCTTTGTTGGCAAAGTAATGTCTCTGCTTTTTATTCTATAATTGAATGTTACAGTTTTGAAAGGGGCCCCAAATGATGCTGGGATTATAGTGATTAGACTTAATGCTCTATGCCAGCCAAGCAAGATGGAAAAGAACACAGAACCCAAGAAAAAACAGAGCTTAAGGTGCAGGTACTGTCAAATATTTTCAGGCTGTAGCACCTGGCACTCAATCTTGGGGAGATCGCTATAAATGACTGTGGGCACAGTGAAAGCGGAAGCTGCCTTTGTCACGTCACAATCCTAGAAGGCTGTAAGTTACAGTACTTGATTGTGAGCCACGATGACCTGCTAAAGATGGGAGACAACGGAGATGGATTTCTGGAGTGGGAAGATTTGCTCTTCAGGTTCCAAAGTCAAAAAAACAAACAAACAAAAAAAACAAACCTTAACCTAAGTTTATCAAGATCACACTGCAAAATACCATATCATTATTCAACAAACAACACATCAAATTCAGAGATGAAAATGGATCAAGCTATTGGAAATATTTAGAAGAGAAAAATGAAAAATCATAGATATAACACGCCTACTGGAAACAGCCAAGGAAAAAGAAAAGAACAGAGTTCTAATAGACAGGTTTGAGGAGATCATATAAATAAAACTGTGAAAATGAGCAAAGAGGAAATGGTAGATAACAAGACATGAAAAAACTCCAATACATATGCTTAGGATGTATAAAGGGAGAAAGGAAAAATTACTCAGAAAAAAGAATGAAATACTGCCATTTGCAGCAATGTAGATGGACCTAGAGAATACTGTGCTTCATGAACTAAGAGGAAATACAAGTATTGTGTGATATCACTCATATGTGGAATCTAAAAGATACAGAAAACAGAAAGAGATACGGTTACCAAAGGAGAGAGCAGAGGGAGGATAAACAGATTAGGAGTATGGGATTAACAGATACAAGCTACTATACATAAAATGGATGAACAAGAAAGTAGAGTATGTTACAGAGAATTATATCCATTATATTGTAATAGTCTATAAACAAATATAGAAGCCCAGGTAAGACGGTAGGTGCTGAGAGACGGCATGGTGACTGAGCGGCGAGCGGCAGAGAGGCGAGCGGTGGCTGAAGTGCAGGAGCGGCTAGCAGCAGTTGAGCGGCACAGGAGCGGCAGCGGAGAGGAGGTACCCCACATCCAAGGTCAGGAGCAGCGGATTCGCTTTCCTGGAGCAGCCGTGAAGAGATACCCCACGTCCAAGGTAAGAAAAACCAAAGTAAGACAGTAGGCCCAGAGAGAGGGCATCATAAGAAAGACAGAAAACTAGCCAATCTGATCACACAGACCACAGCCTGGACTAAGTCAATCAATTAGGCCATGCCACGTGGGGCCACCCAAGATGGACAGGTCACGGTGGAGAGGTCTGACAGAATGTGTTCCGTTGGAGAAGGGAATGGCAAGCCACTTCAGTATTCTTGCCTTGAGAACCCCATGGAGAGTATGAAAAGGCAAAATGATAGGATACTGAAAGAGGAACTCCTCAGGTCAGTAGAAGCCCAATATGCTACTTGAGATCAGTGGAGAGATAACTCCAGAAAGAATGAAGGGATGGAGCCAAAGCAAAAACACTCCCTGGCTGTGGATGGCACTGGTGATAGAAGCAAGGTCTGATGCTGTAAAGAGCAATATTGCATAGGAACCTGGAATGTCGGGTCCATGAATCAAGGCAAATTGGAAGTGGTCAAACAGGAGATGGCAAGAGTGAACATTGATATTCTAGGAATCAGCAAACTAAAATGGACTGGAATGGGTGAATTTAACTCAGATGATCATTTTATCTATGACTGTGGGTAGGAATCCCTTAGAAGAAATGGAGTAGCCATTATAGTCAACAACAGAGTCTGAAATGCATTACTTGGATGCAATCTCAAAAAAGACAGAATGATCTCTGTTCGTTTCCAAGGCAAACCATTCAATATCACAGTAATCCAAGTCTATGCCCCAACCAGTAACTCTGAAGAAGCTGAAGTTTAACGGTTCTATGAAGACCTACAACACCTTTTAGAACTAACACCCCCAAAGGATGTCCTTTTCATTATAGGGGACTGGAATGCAAAAGGAGAAGTTAGGAAATGCCTGGAGTAACAGGCAAATTCAGCTTTGGAGTATAGAATGAAGCAGGGCAAAGGCTAATAGAGTTTTGCCAAGAGATCACACTGGTCATAGCAAACACCCTCTTCCAACAACACAAGAGAAGACTCTACACATGGACATCACCAGATGGCCAACACCAAAATCAGACTGACTATGTTCTTTGCAGCCAAAGATGGAAAAGCTCCATATAGTCAACAAAAACAAGACTGGGAGATGACTGTGGCTCAGAACATGAACTCCTTATTGCAAAATTCAGACTTAAATTGAAGAAAGTGGGGAAAACCACTAAACCATTCAGGTATGACCTAAATCAAATCTCTTACGATTATATAGTAGAAGTGAGAAATAGATTTAAAGGAGTAGATCTGATAGACAGAGTGCCTGATGAACTATGGAATGAGGTTCATGACATTGTACAGGAGACAGGGATCAAAACCATCCCTAGGAAAAAGAAATCAATCCAGGTCTCCTTCATTGCAGGTAGATTATTTACCATCTAAGCCACCAGGGAAGACAAATGGAACCACAAAGGAACTAATCTTGCCAATGCCTTGGTTTCATCCTTATAGCCTCCAGAATTTAGAACTACATACATGTTGTTGAAAATCATCCATGTTGCGGTCCTCCATTACAACAGCCACAGGCAACAATACAGAATTTACAGTGTTTTGAAGTCATATAATCTTCATAATTACTCAGCTTTAACCTTGTTTTAATGAAAGACGATGTGAAAAAAAAACTGACTCTGTTTCAGTAAAACTTTATGTACAAAACAAACATCAGATTAGATTTTGCCAAATGGCCATAATTTGGGGTCATATCTGACATACGTCATTCGTCCCCTCCTCATTTTTTTCTTCTTTGTTCTTAGCAAAGCCAGAATTATGACTCTAGCTCCGCACTTCCCCCAGATACCAGATTTCAGTATCTGATGAGTATAAAACCAACCATGACTACCTGGAGATGGGTGTAACATGTAAAACAAATACATTTTTCTCATTTTTTCTGGTTAACAGTCCATCCTTGTCAGTTTAATGGTTAGATGTAACTCCCTATGAGAGTTGAAAATCTTTTCCTTTTCTACAGATCAAAATAATAAGAGCCTTTTTATTAAATTTTAATAAAAGTATTATTTTTATAAGAAATTAAGCTAAAATGCTAGTAATTTTACTCAATATTCTAAATACATACTATAAAATTTTTAAACAGTTATTTCTAGGGAAATAATTACCAGTACTCTAAGCATTGTAAAAGGTATGTTCTGATTTTGTAAGATGAAAAGCCATGTGTCTTTCTGAAGTACTTGTTCAAATTATATTCTTCTAGTGACATATTAAAGGTAATTCAATTAACTCAATTTTTAGCAAAACTATCTTAAAGAATTAACTGCATGAATATTCAGGTACATACAATTTATTCTGATATGTAGATATGGAAAAGAAAAGTAATGCAGGAATCATACAGAATGCAACAGAAGTGAGCAACATTAACAAAATATTCTTAAAAACTTTCAAATAAAAATAAATGACTTGTAGTATTTTGATAAATTTAAAAATGTATTTGGAAAAATCACACTGACAGTGAACTTATCTGACCTGTGTGTTTTTTTTTTTTTTTTCCTTTTGGAGGGAAAGTGATAAATAGCTATGTTTGAAAGACATGAACGACCTCAAATTGTCTCCTAAAATCAGTTCTCTCACAAATCTGCTGTGATCAAACTGAAACTGCTTCTAGGGCATATAATTTCTTATTTACAGAGTAAATTACATAAGAAATTATTAATCCAAATCTACACAATCATTAATTTAAAAACTCATCTTTTAAAGAACATGCCAAAACCAATACAGAATTGTAAAGTAAAAATTAAAAATAAATAAATAAATTAAAAAAAATAAAATAAAATAAAAAAAAAGAAACTGTAAAGCAATCATCTTTTAATAAAAAAAAATAAAGAACATTCTATCAACCTTGAAACATATATGGCAAACTTTCCTTCAAAAGAATTTTCTTTTTTGTTTTGCTTAATTTTATTTACAATTCTTTGTCAATTCAGCTTCCTTGGACATTTTTGCTGAAGTTGTCAAATCTTTATTTTATGATAATACCTATCTCTTTATTGTAATGCACAAAGGAATTTCAAATGCAATGTTTTATTCATTTTTCAGAGTCCAAAGGCTCCTTAGGATCTCTAAGGTTTTAATTTTTTTTTCAAGTTCTAGAAGTTGGTGGCAGTGGCATGCTGGTGAATGAGACCCTGCCCATACCTCATTCTTTTTACTCCCTGCTTCACTCCAATCTCTCTCCCCAACCTGTTTTCCTTTTAGAGAATCTAACTTCCAAATGGGATTTCAGACTGACAAGGGGGAAAGGAAAATGTACTGCTTGAAGTTGTTTTTCACTTTAAAGTCTTCTTTAGTGACAACTTTTCTTCTTCTAGAAATAAGGGGCCTCCAGAGGTGAAAGGTTGTTACTCTACATTTGAAAGCATCAATTTCTGTTTGGAATGAATTTAATCTCACTGATATACACATTTTTACTACAACTAGATCATACAGGGTAGGGGTTGTTCCCTGTAAATATATATTCAGTACCTTTCGAAATACTTAAAATTTTTGGTTAGAAAAGTTAATGCTATATAAATAATTTTGTATCAAGATAGAACTTGGAATTTAGAGTTTAAACTATGCAAACAGTTTTCAGATCCAGTGATTTTTGGTAGGAAAAAAATGGTTTTTTTTAACATAAAACAATACTAAGGTATTTTTGAACCATTTAATTCTATGAAGAAGGGAATTCTAGTGGAGGACATTTAGCCTTCCCATTCTCTTTATAGCCCACCAGGCTCATCTGTTCATGGGGTTCTCCAGGCAAGAATACTGGAATGGGTTGCCATTTCCTTCTCCAGGGGATTTTCCTGACCCAGCGATCAAACCCAGGTCTCCCACACTGCAGGCAGACGGTTTAACATCTGAGCCACCAAGGAAGCCCTATTCTCGGCTTCCCCAATGGCGAAGCAGATAAAGAATCTGCCTGCAATGCAGGACACACAGGAGACAAGGATTTGATGCCTGGGTTAAGAAGATTCCCTGTAGGAGGAAATGGCAACCCACTCCAGTATTCTTGCCTGGAAAATTCTACAGGCAGTGGAGACTGGTAGGCAGTTGTAGAGAGTTGGACACAACTGAGCAACTGAGCACATTGCGTTGCACATGAAAACAGCATCCAGTATTTAAAGAGACCCTAGAGAGGCTTACATAGAGCTACAGTATCCAAATATATTTTTCCTTTTAATTTTATGAAATATTTCTTGGCCTTGATATTTTCCTACCCCCTTTCTTATAGTCACAGTTGTTTTTTAACTTTATTTGGAGCTGTGGAAATATATGGCAATGAACCTCAAAGGGAATACATTGAACTCTTTCTTTAGAGGAAACCATGTCTTGCCCTCCAAAACTGGTTTTCTGAAGAACTCTTCAGTGAGTTCAGTTGCTCAGTCATGTCTGACTCTTCATGACCCCATGGACTGCAGCACTCCAGGCTCCCCTGTCCATCACCAACTCCTGGAGCTTACTCAGACACATATCCAGAGAGTCAGTGATGCCATCCAACCACCTCATCTTCTGTTGTCCCCTTCTCCTCCTGCCTTCAATCTTTCCCAGCATCAGGGTTTTTTCCAATGAATCAATTCTTCACACCAGGTGGCCAAAGTATTGGAGTTTCAGCTTCAGCATCAGTCCTTCAAATGAATATTCAGGACTGATTTCCTTTAGGAAGGACTGGTTGGATCTCCTTGCAGGCCAAAGGACTCTCAAGAGTCTTTCCAACACCATAGTTCAAAAGCATCAATTCTTCAGTGCTCAGCTTTCTTTATAGTCCAACTCTCACATCCATACATGACTACTGGAAAAACCATAGCTTTGACTAGACGGACCTTTGTTGGCAAAGTAATGTCTCTGCTTTTTAACACGTTGTCTAGGTTGGTCATAGGTTTTCTCCCAAGGAGCAAGTGTCTTTTAAATTCATGGCTTCAGTCACCATCTGCTGTTATTTTGGAACCTCAAAAATAAAGTCTCTCACTGTTTTCATTGTTTTCCCATCTATTCACCGTGAAGTGATGGTATCGGATGTCATGATCTTTGTTTTCTGAATGTTGAGTTTTACGCCAATTTTTTCACTCTTCTCTTTCACTTTCATCAAGAGGCTCTTTAATTTTTCTTCACTTTCTGCCATAAGGGTGGTGTCATCTGCATATCTGAGGTTATTGATATTTCTCCTGGTAATCTTGATTCCAGTTTGCACTTCATCCAACCCAGCATTTTGCATGATGTCCTCTTCATATAAGTTAAATAAGCAGGTGACAATATCCAGCCTTGATGTACTCCTTTCCTGATTGGAAGCAGTCTCTCTTGTTCCATGTTTAGTTCTAACTATTGCTTCTTGACCTGCATACAGATTTCTCAGGAGGCGGGTCAGGTCAGTCTGATATTCCCATCTTTTTCAGAATTTTCCACAGTTTGTTGTGATCCACACAGTCAAAGGCTTTGGTGTAGTCATTAAAGCAGAAGTAGATGGTTTTCTGGAACTCTCTTGTTTTTTGGATGATCCAGTGGATGTTGGTAATTTGATCTCTGGTTCCTCTGCCTTTTCAGAATCCAGCTTGAGCATCTATAAGTTCATGGTTTCTGTACTGTTGAAGCCTGGCTTGGAGAATTTTGAGCATTACTTTGCTAGCGTGTGAGATGAGTGCAATTGTGCAATATTTGATCACTCTTTGCTATTACCTTTCTTTGGGAGAACTTTGGAAGAACTCTTACTATCTTCCTAGTACAGAGGACTTACCTGATGGCTCTGCAGGTAAAGAATTCACCTGCATTTCAGGAGACAACAGAGACACAGGTTTGATCCCTGGGTAGGAGTGATCCCTTAGAGAAGGAAGTGCCTCCACTCTAGTATTCTTGCCTGGAAAACCCCATGGACAGAGAAGCCTGGCAGGCTACAGTTAATGGTGTCACAAAGAGTTAGACATGACTAAGCATGCAGACAGTCCAGAGGAATCACAAGAACCTGAATACTCACAGTTGTATTTGTTGCCTATGTTTCCTCCCATAGTATTGAGCATAAATTTCAGGCTGCTGTAGGATTAGACTAATTAATCATTGGCTTAAACTGAAGTGTTAAATGGGTGAAAGTGCAATGAAATTGCTATTCTAATCCACTGTGGATGGTAATGCAATTTAGTATAACCTACTCAGAATGTAAAGCTTCGCAGCAGGAACCATTAAGACGCTATGCCCTTTGACACCAACCATCATTTACTTAAACATTTATCCTAAGGAATAAACCACAAAATCAAAATGAGCTAACAGCTGTATATATTAAAATCTTTGTTTCAACTCCAAAGGAAGAAACACTTAAATATTTATTAAGATTGTTAATGTATATGGTATTAACATAATTACCCTATGCAGTTACTGAATTCATATTTATGAAAATGATGTGCTATTGAAAGATGATAAGCAAAAGTATTAAGAAAACTGTGCATGTTGTAATTTAAAATATTAGCATATAGTCAAGAGAATTGAAAACTTTTACAAAGAGAAGAAAATATATTAAAAAACATATACATACATGTTAAAATATTACACAAAATGATCTTATAAGAACAGTTTGATATTAAATTAGCATTTATTTTAAACTGTATAATTTTATTAATCATGATTTTTTTGGAAATTTCTGTGGTGGATTCATTGCCTGTTTGGGTTGTTTAACTGTCTTCATCCAAAATGGTGCCTATTCAAGAATGTTCATGTGCTTCCTAGAAGTTATTCTTGGCTATTGGAAGCGAAATTAAAAAAAAAAAAAAATACATTTTTAGAGAATAATATATATAATTTTTTCTTTTCAAGCACTTACTGTGGTAGGTATTGAGTAACCTATATTGTTTGGGTGGTTCCCAGACAAGATTTTACCTTGACAAACCACACAATAATTAAAGTGATATGAATAGATAGGACAAAATTACCACCAACTTCAAACAGGGAATCTAGGTTATTTCAGTTGAATGTGTACATTATTCAGACTAAGCAAATAACTACTCTAGTTTCATATTATTAGTGTGGTTAAAACTAAATAACCTAAATAAACATAGAACACTTGTAACTCTGTAAATGTATTACATTAAATTTGGAAACTGTATAGCTGCTTTTACTATCATGGTCAAAATTATTTTCTAAGCTCCAAAAATTGGGAAAGGAGTACGTCAAGGTTATATATTGTCATCTGTTTATTTAACTTATATGCAGAGTATATCACGTGAAATGCTGGGCTGGATGAAACACAAGCTGGAATCAAGATTCCTGGGAGAAATATCAATAACTTCAGATATACAGATGACACAACCCTTATGGCAGAAAGTGAAGAGGAACTGAAGAGTCTCCTGGTGAAAGTGAAAGAAGAGAGGGAAAAACCTGGCTTGAAACTCAACATTCAAAAAATGAAGATCATGGCATCTGGTCCCATCACTTTATGGCAAATAGATGGGGAAACTGTGGAAACAGTGAGAGACTTTATTTTCCTGGGCTCCAAAATCACTGCAGATGGTGACTGCAGCCATGAAATTAAAAGACGTTTACTCCTTGGAAGGAAAGCTATGTCCAACCTAGACAGCATATTAAAAAACAGAGACATTACTTTACTAACAAAGGTCTGTCTAATCAAAGCTATGGGTTTTCAAGTTGTCATGTATGGATGTGAGAGCTGGACCATAAAGAAAGCTGAGCACTGAAGAACTGATGCTTTTGAAATGTAGTGTTGGAGAAGACTCTTGAGAGTCTCTTGGACTGCAAGGAGATCCATCCTAAAGGAAATCAGCCCTGAATATTCATTGGAAGGACTGATGCTGAAGCTGAAGCTCCAACACTTTGGCCACCTGATGTGAAGAACTGGCTCATTTGAAAAGACCCTGATGCTGGGAAAGATTGAAGGCAGGAGGAGAAGGAAACAACAGAGAATGAGATGATTGGATGGCCTCACCAACTCTATGGACATGAGTTTGAGTAAGCTCCAGGATTTGGTGATGGACAGAGAAGCCTCGTGTGCTGCAGTCCATGGAGTCACAGAGACAGAGATGACCGAGCAACTGAACTAACTGAATTCTTTGAAAGCATTCTTAGAAGATAATTAGCATTATCAAGAAGTTTGAGGTATTATCATAAAACTTCAATAAGATTGAGAATTTATATTATTATGGTGAGTAAGGGCTTCCCTGATAGTTCTGCCTGCAATGAAGGAGATCCCAGTTGGATTCCTGGGTGGGGAAGATCTGCTGGAGAAGGGATAGGCTACCTATTCCAATATTCTTGGGCTTCCCTTATGGCTCACCTGGTAAAGAGTCCACCTGCAATGCAGGAGACTTGAGTTTGATTCCTGGGTTGGGAAGATCCCCAGAGAAGGAAAAGGCTACCCACTTCAGTATTGTGAGTATGGTAAGTAACGATAAACATGTAGGTTTAAAGAGTTTTAAAACAGTGGCCAAAGAGTTTAAAAATATTGGAAAATAATTTTTGGTGGTTAATTAGAAAAAGGAAGATTTGAATAAACTTGAAGTTTTGAGATTTCAAAGGCGACTGTAAAGTCAAGTACTTAACCCCTAGAATTATCAGTATTATATATAGATGAGTTAATGGGTGGGGAGATGGATGAATGAATAAATGTGTGATTGAAGAACCACTTTAATTCAGATATAAAGTCCAAAAGGTAAAACATATTGAAAGGCATTGAAGAGTTCAACTATGACAATGTAATTGATCAATAGTACGTCATTGATAACCTTTCTCAAACAAGTTGCATTAGACTGACTATAGTGAATGCATGATGGGGAAGCAATTAAATTTGATCAGTTTACAGACAAATCTACTTCATTTCTTTCCTTCAATAATTTAAGAGGAATAAAATGCAGAGGAACAATCAGATATAGTCATTTATTTAAGCTAAGGAGAGTTTATCTTCTGTCTTTAAAAAGTACTTGACCATTTTCCTACTTCTTAAAGCCTACTGTTTTGATTTCAAAATCACATAAATACCTGTAATTTTTTTCCTTTTTGTTCTTACTGAAAAACCTGTCCCCTTCTAATCTAGGGTCAAGACTCTTTGTTTTGAACTTAAGATGGATGTTCCAGGTCACATTACAGGAAATTTTGTCCCCGTGATGGGAAACTGTACTTGTCTCTTCTAAGAATTGGATTAAGAAACTTCAGATAAAGTGAAAGTATCTTTTGATTGAACAAGCTAATTATTCCTGAACATTCTAGTAGGTGCTGGGCATAAAGAGAAAAGCTGCATAATTCAGAATAACCTGAAAGCAATTCATATGTATTGTGCTTCCAACACCCTAGTCCATCTACCTCTTTAAAGGAACTTCCTTACCTCATGGCAACAGATGACTGATGGAGTAAATCTTATCCTTCCCTGAATCAATCTCTGCATTGACAGTTATACCAGTGTAAACAACAACAATAATAATGCCTGGATAAATTAGCTAGGGGGTATGCAAGTATATAGAATATGGAAATTCAGGAACAATTACTTCGTAAATCACCATTAATTTGTTATCCCACTACATATAAATCACAAATTATTGTCAACATATATCCATTCTGCACATCTGAGATCACTTAGTCACTCTGACTGTAACAATTCAGTCACCTTAGCTGAATTCTCTCTTCTTTCAGCTCATTTTAATACTTTCGGACCAAGCACTTATCTTTTGTTCTTAAAGTGTTAGTTTTTAGCAATTATAAACCAGATTAGATATTCTTATTTACAAACTCAGAGGCTTTTGTTTACATTACAGGACTGAAATTCTCAGTATGTTGAGTAATTGAGAGACCTAAATCTTTTTTTCCCCTCAGTTGATTAAATACTTCTTTAAAATAGTATTTATTTTTTATTGAAGTCATCAGGAAACACAAAATACAGAGTGGATACTTAGTTAACATTTGCAGACTTGTTGATTTATTGGCATTACTCAACAATTATAGTTTTAAAATATTACTTGTTAAAAGTTAATATTTAAATTTTTTATTATATCAAATAGTCAATGTATAATTTATATATATTTATAAATTAATATATCACTTATCATGATTGCACTTTCTCCCTAGTGCTGTTTCTTTTACATTGAAAAAAAAAAAAAAACAGTTTGAAACAATACCAGAGTTTAATTAAATGTAATGTAGCTATTTCTAAGAGATAAAAGTTAACCTATGTCTTGAATGAGTAAGTGAGATATTCAAATTCTTCAAACCAGTATTGTTTTAGTACTAAAACTATGTATGTACCGTGCAGCAACCATCCCACTCAAATTATATTAATATACACAATTATAGCTGGAGGTGATAGTAAATTGGCTTGCTATTCATTATCTCTCTGCTTTTTGTTGGTGGTGCTGGGTCTCCTGGGTTATGGACTAAGTCTTTTGATGAGGTTAAAGTGATCTTTGTTTCCAATATACTGAAAATTTCAGTTGTATATACACACATATATACATACATACATATATATACACACACAAACATATATATATAAACACACACACAGCATAAACATGTATATCCAGAGATTGAAAAACTCAAGTTATTTCCTTTTCCAGTTTTGGGATTTCTTATTTTTTGCAGGTTAGATATTCGTTGCTTCTACTGTAATTCATGACTTTAACCCTCACTATTAATGGAGATGCATTATATCAGAGAAAAGCTTAAAGGCTTGTTTTAGTTCAGAAAAATAACCTTACTGGGGAGGATTATTGCAATTGCACCTCACCTACTCCAACCTTCTGAGTTTGTGAAATTGAGCTGAGAGTTCTAGTAGAAAATGCAAGCTCTACAGCAAGATTTAATCTTTCTGCAAGCAGCTAGTTCAGAAATACCATAACAGCAGCTGTTCTCATAGCATATTAGCATTTCTGCTTCTGGCCTCAGCTGCTTCTCAGAAGTGCAAAGAAATGCAGACATGGAAAATGTTCATTTTTAACATTAGCTTGAGTTTGAAAATCAGGGTACATTCATTGGTCCCCCAAAGTAATGGATGCACATTTCTAATTATTTTACTCCTGAAGTAGTGTATGATATATACATAACTCAGAATATCTTTGTTAACTATAGAAAAAGGAGAAAGGGATATCCATCATGCAGTAAACTGATCTTCAACTGTTGCCCATAATGTGGTCTTTGATTGCATGCAAAACCAAAATGCAACTTAATCATCAATATTACCATAATTAATTTCATTCTTATTCTTATATTCATGACTAAAAAACAGAAGCTATGACACTGTAGCAACTGTGGTATTATTTTAGTAAATAAATTCCCTTTCCAGTTTGGATAACAATGATGATCGTATCATAGACCAGCTCTGAATGCAGTAGGGAGACAGCAAAGAAGGGGAATGGATTTGTGTCACAGGTAAAAATTTACTTTAATCCATCTTATGCTTTCTTTCATGCAAGGATGGGCTTGATAAAGGATAGAAATGGTATGGACCTAACAGAAGCAGAAGATATTAAGAAGAGGTGGCAAGAATACATGGAAGAACTGTACAAAAAAGATCTTCACAACCCAGATAATCATGATGATGTGATCACTAATCTAGAGCCAGACATCTTGGAATGTGAAGTCAAGTGGGCCTTAGAAAGCATCACTACGAACAAAGCTAGTGGAGGTGATGGCATTCCAGTTGAGCTGTTTCAAATCCTGAAAGATGATGCTCTGAAAGTGCTGCACTCAATATGCCAGCAAATATGGAAAACTCAGCAGTGGCCACAGGACTGGAAAAGGTCAGTCTGCATTCCAATCCCAAAGAAAGGCAATGCCAAAGAATGCTCAAATTACCGCACAATTGCACTCATCTCACATGCTAGTAAAGTAATGCTCAAAATTCTCCAAGCCAGGCTTCAGCAATACGTGAACCATGAACTCCCTGATGTTCAAGGTGGTTTTAGAAAAGGCCGAGGAACCAGAGATCAAATTGCCAACATCTGCTGGATCATGGAAAAAGCAAGAGAGTTCCAGAAAAACATCTATTTCTGCTTTATTGACTATGCCAAATCCTTTGACTGTGTGGATCACAATAAACTGTGGAAAATTCTGAAAGAGATGGGAATACCAGCCTACCTGACCTGCCTCTTGAGAAATCTGTATGCAGGTCAGGAAGCAACAGTTAGAACTGGACATGGAACAACAGACTGGTTCCAAATAGGAAAAGGAGTACTTCAAGGCTGTATATTGTCACCCTGCTTATTTAACTTATATGCAGAGTATGTCATGAGAAATGCTGGACTGGAAGAAACACAAGCTGGAATCAAGATTGCTGGGAGAGATATCAATAACCTCAGATATGCAGATGACACCACCCTTATGGCAGAAAGTGAAGAGGAACTAAAAAGCCTCTTGATGAAAGTGAAAGAGGAGAGCGAAAAAGTTGGTTTAAAGCTCAACATTCAGAAAACGAAGATCATGGCATCCGGTACCATCACTTCATGGGAAATAGATGGGGAAACAGTAGAAACAGTGTCAGACTTTATTTTGGGGGGCTCCAAAATCACTGCAGATGGTGACTGCAGCCATGAAATTAAAAGACGCTTACTCCTTGGAAGAAAAGTTATGACCAACCTAGATAGTATATTCAAAAGCAGAGACATTACTTTGCTGACTAAGTTCCTTCTAGTCAAGGCGATGGTTTTTCCTGTGGTCATATATGGATGTGAGAGTTAGACTGTGAAGAAGGCTGAGCGCCGAAGAATTGATGCTTTTGAACTGTGGTGTTGGAGAAGACTCTTGAGAGTCCCTTGGACTGCAAGGAGATCCAACCAGTCCATTCTGAAGGAGATCAACCCTGGGATTTCTTTGGAAGGAATGACGCTAAAGCTGAAGCTCCAGTATTTTGTCCACCTGATGCGAAGAGTTGACTCATTGGAAAAGACTCTGATGCTGGGAGGGATTGGGGGCAGGAGGAGAAGGGGACAACAGAGGATGAGATGGCTGGATGGCATCACAGACTCGATGGACGTGAGTCTGAGTGAACTCCGGGAGATGGTGATGGACAGGGAGGCCGGTGTACTGCGATTCATGGGGTCGCAAAGAGTCGGACATGACTAAGAGACTGAACTGATACTTTCTTTTCCTGAATGCTAGTAACCTATCTCTTTTTTAAGTTCCATAAATATTAATAATATTGTTCTCCATTATTATTATCTGCTGGTTATCATAAGCAGTCACTTTAAGGCACTAAGAGACACACTCTGTCTCCCACTGTTATCAGAACCTCTTTTGCTAAGTGTAAAGTTCTTCAGCGTTTCTTGATAACTGATAAATTTTGTAACCTAATATGTCTTATTACAATGCTTAATCTTCCCAAAGATATGAACATTTCTTAAGGATGAACATGAATTAGGCTTTCATCATTGTAACTTAGGTATTTGCCTTGCTCAGATACCTTTGAATTAACTTGTGTTTAACCAATTTATTTGCAAAGGATTCAAGCCTTTTGAAGCCTTTGAGATATTGGTTTTTTCTTTTAAAAAATCTACTTAAAATGATATTTGGAGCGAGTTATTACAGAACTTTAAAAGAAAAGCAGAATTTAAAACAAGCATTGTTATATGGAATTAACGATACATGAATAATTAGCAGTCATCTAGGACACATAGCCACACCCTATGAATACCAGAAAGTGGTGCAATTTTAAAACCATGATAAATGTGGATTAATGAACCATTCCTGGTTTTTACTTAAACCCTGATGTGCTCTTGGGAACCTTACCACCTACCACACTGTTGGCTTCCATTTTGCTTCCTTTTACTAGGATTGTTATATTTTTTATGGAAAAATTTACATTTTTCTGTAGGATATTACTACAGTTCATATTGGGAACAGTGGCTTTGTCAGCAAAACATCTATGACTATTTCTGCTGTATCTTGCATATATCCATGTAAATTTAAACACTAAGATAAGATGTTGGGGTTCTTTCCCTTCATTTTTAAATAGTCTCAATTCCTTCCTAATATATATGAATGTCCTTTTTTTCTTTTTTGCTATCAAAATGATACCAGAGTGGGGCTGATGGATGAGGTTTATGAATTGACTTGACTTTTGTAGGGAAAGAAAATAATCTCTGATGAATACTATTTCATAAAAGCCCCAGAGTTGAAAAAATATCTTTGCCTCTCAGGTATGAACCTGGAAACTGAAATTTTAAAGTTTAACCATGTCATGCCCATTTATGTACACAGAACATGTCTCAAGATTTATATTTTTAACAGTATAATGAAGACAGTTGAATCGATTCTGATAGTTATGTAAGGTCATAGGATTTAGATATTTATATGTAAATAAACTAAACTGGTCTAGGTATTAAATTTGAAAATCACAGATTTTTTTTTTTAATCATAGAGAGAGAATAAAAGCGAGGAGCTGAAAGGGCATGTAGGAGAGTGAGTATTTAAACCTTAAGAGGTTACAGTCAGTAAAAGAATGAGGAAAATTTATATGAAGGAGATGTTATTGGCAACAGGCATTCAGTGATGGCTAGGACTTTTATGGAGTGATTGGGCATTCAAGTGGAATATTTCTAAATAAAGAAAATTATGAGAAAACAACAAAAGCTCAGAAATATTAAGGGATTCAGGGAGAAACAGTCTGACTTAATGATTAAGTTTTGAAGGAGAGTAACAGGACATAACAAAAGAATCATATGAACCATTTGGTGGAAGGTCAAGCACACCAGGCTGAGCACTGGATTCTCAACTTGGAAAGTACAGGGCAGGTACTAATTGAATTTTAAGGGGAACTTAAATGCATGCCATAGAAAAATTACCCCTCTAAGCACAAAATCCAGAACATTTTCTATGGAGTGTTCCAGAACAGAAGCATCCATGAGTTGGAACTGAAACAACAACTTGGCTATGGTCTTTAAAATTTTGACCCCATTGTGGGTCAAATAAACATATCATTTCATTGTGATATAATCAGTGACAGTGGTCACTGGTGGCATCAGCTTCTCTTTAAAGCACACACTGAGCTTAGAGCAGGAAAGTAGAAACTGCTCTAAACTGCTAGCATCCTTTGTCTATCCAACAACACAATTCCCTGAACATCCTCTCTTAGTGGTCCATTTGGGCAAAGAGACAAAAATACTCAAATTCAAGAGTTCTAAGAAAAAGTACCTAAGGATTTTTATTTCAGTGAATTACAGCAACCACATGATAATTTGGTCCTATCTCATTTGTGCTGCTTACATTGTTTATCATAGGCTTATGCTCAGGATGGAAAACAATTCTTAAGTATTTAAAAATGTATCATGTATTTCCTAACATCCTACAAATCCCTTAAGAGGGGAAAAAAGAAACAGGCTGATAATTTGCAAAGTTTGTTTTAAATAGTAACTTGCCACAGAGCTAGAAAATACATTATTTCCAACCCTACATCTTTACTTTGTCACAGATCTCCAGAGAAATCAATTACCCACCACTGATGGCTTCGCTCTGTTTGACATAAAGTAAGGAAAACAAAGCAAACTTGTAGATTAGGGAAGAGACAGTAATGACTTGAGGCACAGCGTCAAGAATGTATCTCTGAACAATGAAATAATCAACAGTAAAAGAGGAAAATGCCAAAATAATATGCCTGACCATGTCAGTCGTGTCCAACTCTTTGCAACCCCATGGATTATACAGTCCATGGAATTCCTAGGCCAGAATACTGGAGTGGGTAGCCTTTCCCTTCTCCAGGGGATCTTCCCAACCCAGGGATCAAACCCAAGTCTCCCGCATTGCAGGTGGATTCTTTACCAGCTGAGCCACAAGGGAAGCCAGTAAAAGAGAAAAATGGCAAAACAACATGAAATAATTAACATAGTAAAAATTTTAGTGGGAATAATATTCAAGAAGGTTATATATACTGTACACCTATGTAGAATCTAGTTTCCATAATAAATTCCTTATTCTATATCACTCATATCAATATATCATTCTAATGAAACTTATACACAATTTTCAGTAACTATTTTTGTGAAAACATTTCTGTAACAGAAAATCTTTGAACGATATGAGTCAAAAAATAAGAATCACCAGAAGCAAAAAAAGAGCAACAGCTGCTACTTGAGACCCGGGTATTGAACAAAACTTGACACCAAAATTGTAACATCTATTACACATTCATCTTCTCAGGTCACCTTTATACTCAAGCTATTACTGCTGCAGCCAGTTGACCAGTATCTGCTTTGGTGCAACAGGAATACCATTCAGAACTTCTCTGCAGGTGCTTTCTCACTCTTATGAACTTGCACAAGCATGGAAATGGGAGTGAGTTAACCTCTTTGGGCAACACTTGTCAAGGGATTATCTATGAACTGGAGTTATCCTATGAATGAACGTTCTTCTAATCTGTCATTATGGTGGAGAATTCTGAGGTGCATTCTACAAAGCTCTTTAGAAAGTTACCAGCAGGATAAAATCCATTTATCCTCAGTGGTAAGCAGCTCAACATTTCAACTCTACATGAACTGTCCCTCCCTCTCTGTTATGTTCCTCACAATGGCTTTCCTTTGCTTAGGGATTTTAAAATTCCTAAGCAAAAAAATTTTTAAATTTTAATTTTAAAATTAAAGTCTTTGCATCCAAGGTATTTTCCTAGACTCCACTTTTGAGGGCAGCCAGGTTAAGAGAATTGTTATAGATATGGTCCTACCAGGAATACATTAAAGAGGAAATTCTGGAACCAGGTCTTGATTTGTATCAGAGTCAACAAAGACTTCATGATGAGGGGAGGTGTGGAGGTAATAACCCCGATGTGCAGTTGTTTCACAAGGACCATTTATTTCACTGGTGGTAAACTTGATAAAGTACAGGTAGAAAGTGAAGCAGTGGTTGGTTTGCAGTCGTACTTGAATGAGAAGGGGAAACTGATTATCAATAATTCAGATTGGCTACCTGTTGGTTATAGCTTGTAAGCTGCAAAGGGAACTCAGTGTTTAGACTCAGTAAGTATCCTTTGCCAAAGTCAGGATTTTGATAGAGAAACAAAGAGATGCTGAGTCCTGGGACAGTGATATTTGGGTGAATAAACCCAAATATCCTGCATGAGATGAGTGCTTTCCAAGGTGGTTTCTGTGCTCCTAAAAAACCTCCCCCCCATCTATCTAGTTAGTTATGTATCATCTCCAGGTGAATAAATTGGGTAGCAACTGAGCAAAGCTCACCTAAGCTGATAAGTTCTGTTATGAGGAAGACACTACTCATTTACTAAAGAGTTTTGGGATCTGCAAACATGCTGTATAAAGTCTTGAAAATGTTGGATCAGAGAGGGACACCTGCCAGGGTGGATAGAGAGTTTATTGACATGGATGTATATTCTTATGATCTGAGATAGCACATCCTGTCAATGATACCTGATCTCTTCCTAATATGCTGCTGGAATAGTTTCATGGGGACACAGTGGGTGCTACCATGAGGGACAGAAAATTTAGAAGCCTCACAGACAGGGGTGGGGGATGTTACAGTACCTTTAATACATAAGAGCGGGAGCTCTGTCACCTAACCATGTTCTCCTGGAGTGAAACGAGAATGCTTTGTTTGCTAAAGTCATAGGAAAGCAGGTTAATTAGTGAAGCTAGAGATTAACGTCTTTGAGATATAATAACTGGCTTCTTTATGTTGGAGCTGACAGAAGGCAATGGTGCTGTGAAACTACCCTTTCTAGTATCAGTACATATAACAGGATTTCAGGTCAGAAGCTAGGTGTGGTAGTTAACTAATCAAGGAAAAGTGAAGGTGATCACCCATAAATGTAAGACAGGAGAACTAACCAGGATGTTTTGACCTGTAGAGATCTTTGACAAAGGCTACTGGTTCCAAATAGGAAAAGGAGTTCATCAAGGCTGTATATTGTCACCCTGCTTATTTAACTTATATGCAGAGTACATCATGAGAAACGCTGGACTGGAAGAAACACAAGCTGGAATCAAGATTGCCGGGAGAGATATCAATAACCTCAGATATGCAGATGACACCACCCTTATGGCAGGAAGTGAAGAGGAACTCAAAAGCCTCTTGATGAAAGTGAAAGAGGAGAGCGAAAAAGTTGGCTTAAAGCTCAACATTCAGAAAAGAAGATCATGGCATCTGGTCCCATCACTTCATGGGAAATAGATGGGGAAACAGTGGAAACAGTGTCAGACTTTATTTTGGGGGGCTCCAAAATCACTGCAGATGGTGACTGCAGCCATGAAATTAAAAGACACTTACTCTTCGGAAGAAAAGTTATGACCAACCTAGATAGCATATTCAAAAGCAGAGACATTACTTTGCCAACAAAGGTCTGTCTAGTCAAGGCTATGGTTTTTCCAGTGGTCATATATGGATGTGAGAGTTGGACTGTGAAGAAGGCTGAGCGCCGAAGAATTGATGTTTTTGAACTGTAGTGTTGGAGAAGACTCTTGAGAGTCCCTTGGACTGCAAGGAGATCCAACCAGTCCATTCTGAAGGAGATCAGCCCTGGGATTTCTCTGGAGCGAATGATGCTGAAGCTGAAACTCCAGTACTTTAGCCACCTCATGTGAAGAGTTGACTCATTGGAAAAAACTCTGATGCTGGGAAGGATTGGGTGCAGGAGGAGAAGGGGATGACCCAGGATGAGATGGCTGGATGGCATCATGAACTCGATGGACGTGAGTCTGAGTGAACTCCGGGAGATGATGATGGACAGGGAGGCCTGGTGTGCTGTGATTCATGGGGTCGCAAAGAGTCGGACACGACTGAGCGACTGAACTGAACTGAAGTGACCTTAGGGGCTTCCCTGGTGGCTCAGTGGTAGAGAATCTGCCTGTAATGTAGGAGACATAGGAGATGCAGGTTTGATCCCTGGGTTGGGAAAATCCCCTGGAGAAGAAAATGGCAACCGCTCCAGTATTCTTGCCTGGCAAATCCCATGGACAGAAGAGCCTGGCAGGCCACAGTCCATGGGGTCGCAGAAGAGTTGGACACAACTTAGCAACAACTACAAACAAAGTGACCCAGGGATGGGATATATTATTTGGCTTAGAGAAGCAGCAGGTAAAGATAGAATTGATCATCAAATTGAAGAGGTCAGTCACAGCTATTGTAAGCAATGATCCATTCGTCAGTTTCGAGATCTAAATCAATGATCAAACCTAAAATGTTTTCACTGAAGGAGAACCCAGGCCTCCTAAACATATAACAATGAGTATACCTTAATGAGGAAATTGGAATACCCAGGCCACCTAAAAGGTTTTGGATCTCATTTCTGAACTGATTCTGTTATCAGCAGAATCAAAACTCTGTGATGCTGAGAGTGAAAGTGAATGGAGACCTGATGATCAGTGGGGTTCCAGCACACAGCTCTCAGTCACTCCAAAATGTCTATGTATTCATTATGTTATTATTTTTCTGACTGTATACTTTGGATGGATAAATTTTAACTGGAGAAAAATACTGTGAACACTTTCTTAGCTGTCATTATGAGCCATTAAGTTGGACAAAGTAAAGTAGAAATGCCTGAAACCCTCCTCTCCCTCCACCACACAAGCAAAGTCAAAAGGAATGAATTAAAATCATTAATACCCCCATCAAAAAATAAAAGATCTGGTGGGCAGTGTTAAAATTCATTTAATCCCCAGTTTGGGCACTGAAAAATATCAAATTATGCTAGATAATCATGGAATATCATAAACAGAACTTCAACAACAGCTGGTGTGCCAACATATGGTATGGATACTCAAACTGTTTAGTCTCTAAGTCAGGTCCAACTCTTTGTGACTCCATGGACTGTAGCCTGCCAAACTTCTCTGTCCATGGGATTTTCCAGGCAAGAATACTGGAGTGGGTTGCCATTTCCTTCTCCAGGGGATCTTCCCGTCCCAGGGATTGAACCTGTGTCTCCTGCATTGGAGGCAGATTCTTTACCACTATGCCACCAGGGAAGCCATGGATACAGATAGAGAAACCCAACACAGTCTCTGGCATTGTGGGTGGCTATTGATCAAAGTTAAGAACTGCTGAGAGAAGACATCAGTGAAAGAGTTAAAAAGTCAAGCCCCAGAGAGATGGTAGTTGCAATGATGACAGGCAACAGATTATTCATCTTCAAACACAAAAAGACTATGTATCAAAACTACAGGCTATTCAATTGGAGAATGGACAAAACTGACTGGGCAGTTTCTTTACAAAAACACATCATCCAACTGGCAACTTAAATTCATTTGTTATCTAGGAAATAAGAATAAGATCACAATGGGATACTTCTAATCAACAGTGCCAAAGTAAATGAAAAGAAAGAATGGTGTTAGAGGGCCTTGCCTCAAATGAAATTCTAATGTATATGTCTTAGTGGTGGTGGTGGTGTAGTTGCTAAGTCGTGTCCAACTCATTGTAACTCCATGTAACCCCTGCAAAGCTCCTCTGTCCATGGGATTTTCCGGCAAAAATACTGGAGTGGATTGTCATTTCCTACTTTAGGGGATCTTCCCAACTCAGGGATTGAACCTGGGTCTCTTGTACTGCAGGCAGATTCTTTACCAACTGAACTACCAGGGAAGCCCCATGTGTATGTCTGAGATGTAAACTGTGATTTCATAAGAGGACTGTTTGACAGCACAGACTAGAGTTCTATATCAGCAAACCTTATCACCTAGTGATTTCTCTCCTAGGTTCATACAAAAGAAAAATTCCTATAAATATTTAACAAAAGACAGCACAAGAGTCTTTTAGAAGTGCTATGAATAACAGAGTCAAATTGAAGACCCACATGTGCATAGATGGTTGGCTGAATAAACTGTAATGGAGTCCTATGGAGCAGTAGGAATAAATAATTTACAGCGACATACAGTGACACGGATGGATCTCACAAAGATAATGTTGAGCAAAAGAGGACAGATACAAAGATGTACTGAAAAAGGCAGAACCAATCTACAATGTTAGATGCCAAGAGCATGGGCATCCCCCTTGAAAACATTTGATTTCTTTCTTGCCCTGGTGCTGGTTATCACTGTATGTCCACTCTGAAGTCACCAGTATTCAAACTTCTGACTTGCTTTCTTTCCCTACTTTATGGACAGCAGAGCACATGCCCAGAAATGTGTTTATTTCTCTGTTTCTGCTTCAATATAGTCAGCAGGGGTTTCTGCCACCCTGTTATCCAGCGGATCATCACCCTGGTCATGACACTGATATTTCCGTTGCTTATACTAACCAGGAAGTGGTACTCTGGGTACCTTAGTAAGACTAAGACACACTGCAGAAGGTGGGAGATAAGGCTCACCAAGGCTAATGGACCTGCCACAACAATCCCCAATTCCCGATTGTATGATTCCTGTCTACCTATCTCTTCTAAGGGGCTTCCCAGGTAGCTCAGTGGTAAAGAATCCACCTGCCAATGTGGGAGACATGGGTCTCATCCCTGGGTCAGGAAGATCCCCTGGAGGAGGCGATGTCAGCCCACTCCACTCCAGTATTCTCGCCTGGAGAATCCCATGGACCGAGGAGCCTGGCAGGCTACAGTCCATGGGGTTGCAAACAGTCAGACACAACAACAACAATCTCCTCTAAGGTACAGAGCGGTTTCTTGAACTTTGGCAGGACTTAAAAAAAGAAAAAAATTACTGGAGTACAGTTGCTTTACAAGGTTGTATTAGTTTCCACTGTACAGCAAAGTGAAATCAGCTACTTGTATACCTATATCCCCTCTTTTTCGGATTTCCTTCCCATTTAGGGGCATGGTGGTGATGGTTTAGCCACTAAGTAGAGTATGACTCTTTTGATCTTATGGACTGTAGCCCACCAGACTGCTCTGCCCATGGGATTCTCCAGACAAGAATACAGGAGTGGGTTGCCACTTCCTCTTCTAGGGGATCTTCCCAATCCAGGGATTGAACCTGGGTTTCCTACATTGTAGGCAGATTCTTTACCACTGAGCCAACAAGAAAGCCCATTTAGGGGTGCGACTTTCCTTTAAGCCTGCTGGAATTCTTTAGACTCTGGAGGTGCCGTCCGTCACACGTGGGATGCTAAGCCCATGCACTGACCAGTTGAAGCAGACATCCCTTAGCAAGAAAGGGTTCTGTAGCACAAACTTCCTCTCCACTCATGCCGTGTGAGCCCACAGATCTGGTACTGTTAGAGGTAGCCCAGGAAAGAAGTACTGAGTGACATCTCCAGTAATCAACATGGAGGGTCACAGAGCAGACTCCTCAGGCACTGAAGCTGGGTCTTGCCTCCTCTGGTGGGGAACTACTCACTGTTATAGACACAGCTGTCGGGGGTTCCCTGGTGACTCAGTGGTAAGGAATCCCCCTGCCAATGTACTAGCTATTGTAAACAGTGCTGCAATGAACAACAGGATACATGTTTCTCTTTCAATTTTAGTTCCTTGGGGTATATGCCTAGGAGCGGGATTGTTGGGGTATATGGTGATTTTATTTCTAGTTTTTACCATCTTCCATAGTGGCTGTATCAATTTACATTCCCACCAACAGTGCAAGAGCATTCCCTTTTCTCCACACTCTCTCCAGCATTTATTGTTTGTGGACATTTTGATGAGGGCCAATCTGACCAGTGTGAGGTGGTATCTTGTAGGTTTGATTTGCATTTCTCTAATAACGAGCAACACTGAGCATCTTTTCATGTGTTTGTTAGCCATCTGTATGTCTTCTTTGGAGAAATGTCTGTTTAGGTCTGTTTCCCACTTTTTCATTGGGTTGTTTGTTTTTCTGGCATTGAGTTGTATGAGCTGCTTGTATATTTTGGAAATTAATCCTTTGTCAGTTGTTTCATTTGCTATTATTTTCTTCCATTCTGAGGGACACAAGTTTGTTTCCTGGTCCAGGAAGATCCCATATGCCCTGGAGTAAGTGAACCTGTGCCTACAATTACTGAGTCTGTACTCTAGAGCCCAGGAGTGCTCAGAGCCTGTGCTCTGCAACAAGCCTCTGCAGTGAGAATCCTGTGCATGCCAATTAAAGAGTCACCCCACTCACCGCATCTAGAGAAAGCCCACTCAGCAACGAAGACCCAGCACAGCCAATTAAAAAAAAAAAAAAGCTGTTGGTGTGGCACTGGCCCCTGTTAGGGTAGAACACCTGACCTTGGCATAAGGTCAGGCTATGCAGCCAGACAAGTCCATCCTGATCTGCTTCTTCTGAACCCATCAGGCAGCCCAGGGCAGTTGCAGCAGCAATCCATGGAGCACTGACTGTGATGTCTGTGGATTTGACCTTGAGAAGGGTCCAGAAGGCAAAACTATGCTGAACAGATGACTTTGATTCACCTCCTTCTGCTACTTCAATGCTCAGTTTACATTTGTAGCTTTTGAAGGGCTTCTCCATAACAAGTTCATAGATTGCATTGTTCACAAACTCACTGTGTTACCATCACTCACTGCAGTGATTGTGCCTTGCATTTATTCCGCCACACAACAGGCCTGTCAAATGTGGTCTTACAGGCAATGGTTAAGGGAAATAACACCTTCAGTGAGCAGAGCAGTTGGCCATGTACTTGGTAGTTCACCTGACAGGAGGAGGAGATGCCTGAGCCACGGATGGGCACGGCTTCCTGAATAAATGGTTCACAGGTTTAGTTAAGAACCAGGAAGAAGCAAGCTTAGAAGACAGCAGACAAAGAAGTCTGGGAAACAGGTGAAGTGTGTGGATCTCTTGGAGTGGCATAAAGCGTCTCTATCTTTGGGTCTCTTTTCCACTATAACCAGACCATCTGCCCCATCATGGAGGAAGTGTTTAAAACAGATGGACAGGATTCTCCCAGCAGAGGTCAGCTACCTTCTCTTTCCCAACCAGAACAGTTTTGTATAAAGGACCTGCATACATTAAAAGTGTTGGCCTGATCTCAGATTTCCCCCCAAAACCACATGGGGGGAAAACCTGGGTTTCCTTGTTCATATTTGCCCCCCAAATTAAGAACTATACTCCAGTGAAAAGAACAAAAACTCCTAAGGAATATTTTAAACAAGAAAAGGCAGAGTTGATGTCTTGCCCCAGCCCCACTTCCCCATTATCATTTTTCTAGCAGTATAACTGTGATTATCTGTTGGGTGATCAAGGATTTCACCATTGCATTCTGTTTTTCCATGAATGTTAAAGACAAGGGAGCTGGGCTGAGGGCCCCGGCTCAGTCTCAGCAGGGGAAGGTATGAGGGTGCTTCTCTTCAGTGACTTAGGGGGGCTGTACAAGCAGAGTGAGACAAGCGGAGACATCATCAGTGGAATGCATCTCATCATTTCCACACCCTGGTGTGAGTTCAGCCTTGTACAGTCCTTATAGCATGACAGATACTCTGACAGTTGCAGTTCACAAACTCTAGGCAAGAAGCAGAAAAGGAGAAACAAGACTGTACAATGTATTTTCAGACTACATGGGTATCTTTTGTGAACTGACCCAAGGAGCATGGGGACCTATATATCTGTACCTTTCTCTTAAAATATCTATTTATCTACCAAGAGGTATTCAGTGACTTCATTCTAGCCTAGATTTATTGATGCTCATAAATGTTCATTTAGGAAGAAAAATAATCTTACCTAAGGCCTCTGCATGGAGCAAGAATGAAAGGCTCAAATGGAGGAATAGATGGTGTGACAGCTGAATGGGAAAGAGAAGGTAATTACTGCCCACCGCTGTGCCTTGTGGACTATGATGAGCCCTGAGTGCCCGCTGAATAGAAGGAACCTCTTCCTGTTCCAGGGGAAGAATGACTCAAGGTTAGGATGGTGCCTCTTTTTTCTTCTTACACAAAGCAGACAATGCACCTGGGGAGGCAGGGAGAAGGGTGCTGTCACCATAGAAGCACAAATGATTGTGCAGCCTTGAGAATAACGGCGTTCTCCATCTCTTCCTTCCTTTCTTCATTATTGACCAAAATAGTATCATCTTTGGCTTCTTGTGTGTGCTCTTGTATTACACCGTGTGCATAGTGATAATAGTCATTAAATTACTCCATTTCCAATCACGAGAGAAAACATATTTCATGCAGGGACTTCTCCTTATTTCCATTGGGCAACACATATCAGAACATAGAGAGGAAATCACTGATTTATAGAGTATGTTCCAGATATCTGGCCAGTATAACACACGCCAAGGGAAACTGTGCATAAGAGCGGTGAATTAACAACCTCCCCAAAGACAAAGCTATTTGACTCATAATGCTCCTGAATCATTTTAGTGGCTCATTCATAGAGGAAATAGAGAAAAATGATTATAGATAGAGACAATGAAAACTAACATTAGTGATGAACTTTCTATATGTCAGACACTTGAGACAGTATCACATTTAATTACAGAAAGTGATGCCATTTTCCCATTTTATAAGTGTGAATGTTAGACATGAGTTATTAATAATTTGCCAAGGTCACTTCAAGCTTGTAAATAGCTAGGCTTGTTATTAAAACCTAATTATGTCCAATTCAGAATTTTTTTCTACTCTATCTCTTCAGGACAGCCATGAATTGGATGCTGCCTGAGGTTTCTTGATAAAAGTGAAAGTGTTAGTCCCTCAGTCATGTCCAACTCTGCAACCCCATGCACTATAGCCTTCCAAGCACCTTTGTCCTTGGAATTCTCCAGGCAAGAATACTGGAGTGGGTATCCATTCCCTTCTCCAGGGGATCTTCCCAACCAAGGGATCGAACCTGGGTCTCCTGCATTGGCAGGTGGATTCTTTACCACTGAGCCACCAGGGAAGCCCAACACCAGTTCATGAAAAAGATCCCAAGAGTACATCTTCACCCAAGCTCAGTAAGACACCTCTTACATTCACACACACACAAATAAACCCAGACCATTATTATTAGGACTCAGACTTGTTCCTGGGGACTTGGGCTGTGTACCCAGGATGGCAGGGGAGAAGCAGAGAGCAACTCTGGGTTTCCTTAAGAGTGATCGGCAGGCAGCTGACAGCTTTTGTGTACAAAATAAAAGTCTGACGGTTGGGTTTCTGTGTCATTAACAAAGATGTTTTAGATCAGCTTATTTACAGTCCACTTCAATGAGTTTCACGACTTTAATCAGGCTCAAGAAAATCTCTGAATTTTGGATTACTTCCTCTGGATTACTATTTTATCAAAAGATACCATCTATCTAAAAAACCACATGGGGGGGAAAACCTGGGTTTCCTTGTTCATATTTGCCCCTCAAACTAAGAACTATACTCCAACGAAAAGAACAACAACTCCAAAGGAATATTTTAAACAAGAAAAGGCAGAGTTGATGTCTTGCCCCAGCCCCCCTTCCCATTATCATTTTTCCAGCAGTATAACTGTGATTATCTGTTGGGTGATCAAGGATTTCACTATTGCATTCTGTTTTTCCATGAATGTTAATCAAAAAGAAGAGGCAATTACTTAGTCACTATACAGAAAATATGCCCTTCCAAGCCCAATCTTACAGTCTAGCATGTGTGAATGACATCAATATGCCCGTGATGCTATTCTTATCTTTTGGCTCATGGGAAAGTGATCAGAATATACAAACTCATTTCCATGAACTAGCAGATAGTTAAAATATTCTAGATGTCAGTGCCTCTCCTGAAGAAAAAGATGACAGCTCAATACTCCTATAATTTGCTAAGTAACACTTGCTGTATTTGCTGTGGCCACACGTTCTGTGAAAAGAAGGAAACTACCCATTTTTAAGAGCATAATGGCATTACATATTTTCACCATTATTTCAGTCAAAATATAATACCAGTATAATACCAAAATACTTTAAGAAAACTCATTTTCTCTTTTCTCAAAGTTAGCCAGAGGCACACTACCAACTTATACATTTTAAAATTATTTTTAAGGAATGAAAACTTTTCATTTACTCTCCTTAAAGCAAATTCCTTTTTATTTTCATTAATAGGGACAGCAAACATCTTGCTGATAAAAATGGCAACATAATTTATATACTAAATTTAAGGTTTCCTTAATAAATCTTAGGGGATCAATAAGGTTTTATTGCATATGATAAAATTCAAGGTATCACATTAATATTATATATATTCACACACCCATCATTTTACTGATAGTTCTTATTTTGGACAAATATATATGATTTGTCATAGCTTTTTACATACATTCATAATTTGAGTGAATTTTCAAACTCTGGTTATTTGCAGGGAAAGAGCTTTCATAAAAAGAAAATTATGAATTTGTCCAAAATTAAGAATGTGAAGAAAGATGATTAATGTTTGTGTGAGAATAGCATTTTTAACAAAACATCTCAATTTCTTATTTTTTTTTTTTTAGAATAGACTGTCTTTGTCTTCACAATATATTCAGGCAGGTATGAAAAAAGAGAACACACATTATTTAAATAACTTCAATTATTTAATTTCCCATTTGCATTTTAATATAAAATTTTGACTACACCACCTGAGACTTTTTATAAGGCCAGAATTTAAATATTAAAGTAATTAAGTACTGAGAAAATTGGGAAAGTTTTCTCTGATCTATTAATAATTGTGTTTGTCACCAACCACTGAACCCAAATATATCACACTAGGAAGAAGAAAAGTACTTCTGGTTATAAAAAGTTCCCTATATTCTGTTATGTGATCTCAAATTTAAATACAGGATAATAAACATTTTGTATCCTAGTCCTCATTCTAAGCAAAAGAAAAACAATTACAATGGATTCAATGCTATATTCTTTCCTTTCTCACAGAGGAAGAAATTCAGAAGTTAAGAAAATTGTTAGGTAAATTAATTCCTAGGATGTTTCTTAATACACTTGTGTAACCTTCAATTTACTTGACATTAAGGTGATTACCAAATTTTGTATTTATTTATCCTACATACAGTCTGGGGAGGTGTGTACATACTGGGACTAGGTTACAACTTTGCATTGCTATAAAATATATCTGGCTGATGTACTCTATTTTTATCAATTCCTTTTTTTGCAATTAATTGTTTCAGTATAAATTTCATAACATACTGAACTTCCTGAATATGGAGGTAGAGTACATGTAAATTCAGAAAAGGCTATGAAAAGTATTAGACTATATATAATTGGCCTTTTAATATATGTGTGAAATATATTTGCTTTCTTTTTGAAGATAAAGCAATTGTATGGATGACATTTTGGGGACTCCTTTTTCCATTATGAAAGTCACATGATGAAACTCACAGCTGTTTATATCCCAGCTGGCAGAGCAGCCACCCTATGCAGAGATGCACATGTTTCAGTACACCCGAGCTCCACATTTGCAAAGCCAGGCAGCCAATTTAACAGAGCTTTTTAATTGTACTTATCTGAAAGCCAATAGGGATTATAAAAATGCATGTATTTTCAGTGGCACAATCTAAATAGTGCTAAGAGGGAGTATTAACTTATAAATAAATCCATTGGATTTAAGACAAATTGTAATTAGCGTCTAGGTTCTAAATTGGTCAAAACCAATGACTTGAGAACAAAAAATGGGGGGAAAGTACCATTGTTAGGTCTGTGATCTTAGTATGTATTTTTCCACAGTGTAATTTTCTCATTATGATTGTGTTTAATATATGTTGCATTAAACTCTTATAAGCAGCCAGTGATCCAGGAAGTGTATTAGGTACTAAGCACTTTAAGAGGAGAAGGACATAATTCTTTCCTAAAGAGGTCTAGAGACTAACAGAGACAAGTAAACATACATAAATATTGTCATTTTAGGACAGAGTTTCTCAAACTCAGTATTGTCAACAATTGGAGCCAGATAATGTTTTGTTGTGAGGTCTGTTCAGTGCACGGGAGGATATTAAGCAGCATGTTTAGCATGCATTTGTTGCATTCCAGAATTTATACACCCCTAATCAACACAACTGGAGAAGGCAATGGCACCCCACTCTAGTACTCCTGCCTGGAAAATCCCATGGACGGAGGAGCCATGGATGGGGTCGCCAAGAGTCAGACACAACTGAGCAACTTCACTTTCAATTTTCACTTTCATACATTGGAGAAGGAAATGGCAACCCACTCCAGTGTTCTTGCTTGGAGAATCCCAGGGACGGGGGAGCCTGGTGGGCTGCTATCTATGGGGTCGCACAGAGTCGGACATGACTGAAGTGACTTATCAACACAACCCCCAATTCTTCATAACACTGACAAATATGCCCTATGGGCAAAAGTCACCTCTAATTTGAGAATAATTGTGCAAGTTATTAAATGCAAAATTATAAGTGTATGGAAGTTTAACCATACTACTAAGTGATAAACTCTGGTGTGCATCGTGGGGCAAGGATGGAAGGTGGTGGACTGCAAGTAAAAAGAGACATTAGAGTTGTCTTCTTGGAACAGAGCATGTTTTCTGAGCAGCTTCCTGAATTATAACTAGAAGAGTGTTCAAGTCAGCCAGGAAGAGGGGAGGCCAAGACAGGGAGGAGATGGCGTGTGAAATACAAAGACCTGAGTGAGCATTGAAGGTTTGGGAAAGAACACAAAATGTTTTCTTGGTGAAGGATCATATTAAAGACTGACGCCTTTCTAAGAAACTGGGCAAACAGAACCCTTTTGGTGATGGAGAGGAATAAATAGCGATCATTTTCATAAGGAAGTAGGTTTTGGGTTGAACAATATACAACTGGCCGTGGTGTGGAGGAAGAATTGGAGGGAGACAGCCTGTAGGTAAGGTTGGGGCTTCACTGTCTGTAGGCAAGCAGACAGGAGAACATGGATTACGACAGAAGGAACAGGTACAGAGAAGAGTGTCTACACCTGAGGATAATTGGGTTTGTTGTTTATTTGCTGAGTCATCTCTGATTCTTGGAGACCCCGTAGACTGCAGCACACCAGGCCTCCTTGTCCCTCACCATCTCCCAAAGTTCACGTCCATAGAATTCCATCTCATCCTCTGCCACCCTCTTCTCCTTTTGCCTTCAATCTTTCCCAGTATAATTGGGAGAATATATTAAAGTAACTTTCGGGTTACTGAACATAAGTGGGTGAAGTGAAGTGAAGTGGAAAATAGCTTGAACTTTTTGGGCTGAGTCATATAGGTGATGCTTTCAGGGCTCACCCATAACCCTTTGGGTCCCTTGGCAACTTGAGTATGCCGGCCCCTAACAGTGAGCACCTGAGTCTCTGCCCGAGGTCACCCCTCTGTCTCTGGGAACCTGCTTGTTGGCACTCATGCACAGCTGGATGGCCAGGGAATTTACATGTGTCCTGAGGTAGACTTTAATCAATAACCACCAGGCACGAGAGGGCAAGTATTCTAGCTCCCTTGCATCTGAGCAGGGCAACTCTGATATGCAGTCTGCATTGTCTCTGGAGCTTCCTTACAGGATTAAGCCAAAGTTACTGCCCAGTTTGGTTTTCCCTGGTGGTTCAGTGGTAAAGAATCTGCCTGCCAATGCAGAAAATGAAAGTTTTATCCCTGAGTCAGGAAGATTCCCTGGAGAAGGGGAATGGCTACTCACTCCAGTATTCTTGCCTGGAAAATCCCATGAACAGAGGAGCCTGGAAGGCTATAGTCCATGGGTCACAAAAGAGGCAGACATGACTTAGTGACTAAACAACTATCTATTGTAATTCATATTTCATACCTTCTTAGCTGCCGTATTTTCTGATACCTTTTAAAAATACAAATATATTTGCTAGTTTTTCCTGAACACAGCTGTTAATAAATTATGTTAACACTAGTCCTCATATCAAGATCTTCTGACCAAAAAAAAAAAAAAAAAACCAAAAAACTTTTTGTATATTTCAGGTACCTATGGGATATTAGAGGTGACCAGTCATCATCTGGATGTCTGGAAATGGAGGTTTGATTAAAGTTTTCACTTATATAGGTATGGAGGAAACACTATTTTTAGTGCTGCTATAGTCTCCTACTATATATAATACTATGTATTCATTCATGTTTGCTCAAGTCTCCATATGCAGAATGAGACCATATCAAATAAAGACGAAAATGTGTTCTGCTATTATCACCCATTTTAACAAGAGTTGCATTGTGAAATTAATATCCTATCATTTCCAGGACATGTTTTCTCCAAATGGGATGACCCATTTGTCATTTGAGTTGATACTTTCTGACTAACACTGCCATTTATGCCTTTATTTGCTTGTTCCCATATTCATACGTTCATCTGTAGTAAGCAGCTTTGACTGTCGGTAAAGAAGCAGGCTCTGTGGTAATCACTGGGAAATAATCATGCATTAAAGAGTGGCTTTTCAACATGAACAGTGACTGTGACACGTAGTAGCTGATAGCCATATGCTCCTACCAATCAGTAAAAGATGCATTATTTGCCATATTCTGCCTTAGAATATTAAGAGATTACAAATCATAATCATTATTAAAAGCAGAGCATGACTACAAATATATTAGGCAATCTTGTTTTACACATGCAAAAACTATGGAAAACCTAAACACTAAGAAGATGGAATCAACCAGTTGAAGTCTCAGTAGTTTTGCAGTTAAAGTCTCTCAGGAGAGATACTTGAGTCTGTCATATGATTTAGCCAGAACTTCATGGGAATGTACAGTCAGGGGCTACCCAAGTTTTTCTGATAAAAATTGAGGATAAATTAAAAGAACTATGATCCCCACTATGCTGTATGTTCCCCTTGCTGAATCTTCAGCTCTCCCCAGAACTGTATTTTTCATGTCTCCCACTAAGCATTCATTTAATAATTGCACTTAATCAGAACGAGAATTCCAGATAAATTTCTTCTTCTTCTTCGCTGACTACACCAAAGCCTTTGACTATGTGGATCCAAAAAAAAAAAACTGTGGAAAATTCTTAAAGAGATGGGAATACCAGATCACCTTACATGCCTCCTGCAAAACCGGTATACAGGTCAAGAAGCAACAGTTAGAATCGGACATGGAGCAATGAACTGGTTCAAAATTGGGAAAGGAGTACATCAAGGCTGTATATTGTCACCCTGTTTATTTAACTTATATGCAGAGTACATCGAGCAAAATGCCAGACTGGATGAAGCACAAAGTGGAATCATCGCAATCAATCAGAGGTGCAGATTACACCACCCTTTTGGCAGAAAGTGAAAAGAAACTATATAGTGTCTTGATGAAGGTGGAGTGAAAAAGCTGGTTTAAAACTCAGCATTCATAAAACGAAAATCATGGCATCTGGTCCGATCACTTCATTGCAAATCGATGGGGAAACAATGGAAACAGTGACAGATTTTATTTACTTGGGCTCCAAAATCACTGCAGATGGTGACTGCAGCCATGAAATTAAAAGATACTTGCTCCTTGGAAGACAAGTTATGACCAACCTAGACAGCATATTAAAAAGTAGAGACAGTGTTTTGCCGACAGAGGTCCATCTAGTCAAAGATATGGTTTTTCTAGTAGGCATGTATGGATGTGAGAGTTGGACCATAAAGACTGAAGGCTGAAGAACTGATGTTTTTGAACTGTGGTATTGGAGAAGATTCTTCAGAGTCCCTTGGACTGCAAGGAGATCTAAACAGTTGATCCTAAAAAGAAATCAATCCTGAATATTCATTAGAAGGACTGATGCTGAAGATAAATCTCCAATATTTTGGCCATCTGATGCGAAGACCTGACTTATTAGAAAATACTCTGATGCTGGGAAGGATTGAAGGCAGGAGGAGAAGGGGATGACAGAGAACAAGATTATTGGATGGCATCATGGACTCAATGGGCATGAGTTTGAGCAAGCTCTGGGAGACGGTGACAGACAGGGAAGTCTGGTGTGCTACAGTTCATGAGTCTCAAAGAGTCAAACATGACTGAGCGACTGAACAACAGCAACAACAGCAATCAAAATACTGTTCCAAGCCAATGAAATATTTTATCCCCAAATTAGACATGAAGTGATATTCAAATAGTCCTAGGAGACTGGCACACAATTCAATCATAGAAACATATACCATGTTACAGCATTGATTTCCTGAAAGTTGGCTTGTACTGAGTAAAATTACAAGAAAATAAAATAGTGAATGTGCCTTTTGCCTATTTTAGATTTTGCACATGGAGGGAAGAGTGGTCCAGGCCTTAGGCTTCATTCTGTTTACGAAGACAGACAAAGGACTAGGAGTCAAAACCCCTGTTCAGACTCTCCCTACCATGTCTTTGTATATTTTTAACTTTTATTTTTGACTTTATTTCAGCATTTTAAACAGGAGAAACAACACTGAAGCTCAGTACAGAATTTGAGAGTTTAAGGTGTTTTCAATTCACCTCTGGCATATGCATATTAGATACAGCACTCTGCCTAACTTAGATGCAGTAAAAAAAAAAAAAAAACGAAAAAACAAAAAAACAAACCTTTGAGCAGTAAATTGTCTTCAAATGTGTGTCTATTTTAAGAAATCATAGCACTAAAAATATGTATTTCTCATCAGATTGTCACAGAATTCCTCCAAGGATATAAAGTTGATTTTTAATGAATGAAAAAGAGGAAGGAAGTAGGAATTACTAACAGAAAATACAAAGGGCAGCGGAGAAACAGAACATGTTTTTAAAGAGTTTTGTTCAAATATCTTGGTGTCAACATTGTTTTTAACAAGTTGTAGCTAGCCTAGCTGTGGATAACCACAAAACGATTTCCAGAACTTCCATTTCAGCTGACTAAAGAGTCACTGAATTGCTAAAGGCAATACATGTATTTTTGTTCCTGATGTTGTATCAGCCTATATGTCTTGCTGTCCTGATCTACTCTATCCCAAAAGAACAAAGAATCTGGCAAGAAAAATCGGAAGCTATCAAGAGAAATGTGTGCATCTTACATGACCAACATACACCTTTGGCCACGCTTCTCACATCATCTGAGATGAACACACTCTGAACTGATACCTTGGGTAGTTGTTTCGGAAATCTGCTTTTCTTAATTTTATGAAATTATTTGCCACTTTAAAAGTTTAGTACATATTTTCTGTTCCTAAGCTAAATAGTAGGACATTAGAGACAAAAGATGTCATATATAAGTAATTTTTATCCTTGCATGTAGTCAATATTTTTAAATAAAGCTAATTTAGAATTCAAAGACTATCTCAGAAATAAAACAGAATTTGACAGAATTAGAGCATGCATTCATTCAAATAATACCATTTATATGAATAAGATGTATCTTCCAGACAGGAAGAAGACATCTTTTTCAACCACTAAAACCATGAAACTTAGTTGGACACCTGGCCTACAGGTCTTCCATGATGTAAGGAGAAACTGTTCCCTTATCATTGGTAAACTTTGCATTGATTTGTTGTGGAGGTGGTTCAACTGTTATCCATGGTGTTAGTATTTTCCTTCAAACTTTGTATTTTAAAAAAATTCTGGAAAAATAAAGATTCTACCATTCTGGAAAAACAATACAAATAGTGACATTATTCTACATTGATTACACTTCCTATTCTTAACTGACAAGATAGTCTATCTGCTGGTCACATAAAGAAGAGGACACGTATCATATAGGTATATAACATAAGAGTGGTTTGGGAAATCCACAGTAATTATGTCAAACTCCAGAGTTATTTTACAAAATGGACATTTGTGAGAGAGGAAACTATATCATTGGTCAACTCAAAAAGTTGTCAATATCTGGTACTTCTATAAATATTAAGATTGCATTAGGATGAACATAAACTTGCTTTACAAAAACATTCATGTCTTGATCATTTAAATTCAAAATAAGAAATGTGTGTTATATACGCTTGTCAAGGCAGTTAAATAACAGTGTACTTATCAAAATAAGAAATATTGAAAACATATCTTTCAAGAATAGAAATATACACAGTGTCTCTTAAAAACCTGTGGCAGAATTTTCATAATGTCCTTTGCTGCTTTCTCTTAGGGTATATTTCTCTAGTTGCTTGGTTTGAAGCTTCTAACATTACAGTCACTTCACTGGCTGAAGTTTGAAGACAAAACTGTTGTCTCCAAAACATTAAAACTGAAATGAATATGGCTTTTCATGTCAGTTAGAATAGGGTTGTTTTTTTTTTAATTAAAAAAAATTTTTTTACTTTACAATACTGTTTGTTTGTTTTCTTAATTACTGTCTAGCTATCCCCATAATTTTCTCTTACAGCAAAATTTCTTAAATCTTTTCTGATTGTCTTTAATTATTTCCTCTCATCTCTAAAACTCCTTCCCATCAGTTCTGCCCATACTATCCAGCTAAAATTAGCCTTCTCAAGCTTATAAATGATTATCTCACCTGATTAAAAGCATTTCACAACTAGTTTGTCTTTAAAACACTAACTTTATGATACCACTTTGTTCTGGTTTTCCTACCATTTCATTATCTGCTACTGAACTCCTTTTCTAAGTCCTCTTCACTGCCTCCAATTCTGAATATGACAGGGCACCATAGATGACATTGGGCCATTTCTCTTTTCCGTTCACATTTACTGCCCGTGTGTTCCCTTTAGATTTCTGGCACAAAACACTTTCTAAATTCTGGAAACTCTCAAATATATGTATCCAATTCAGAACACTCCTTTGATCTCAGAATCTTTATACCCACTGCTTCAGAAGCAAACAATTGTGTGTATAATAAGCATCCAAGTCCTATTGTGGACATACAGAATATGCCAGCCAGTAAAAGGAGAAGGAACATGGGACTTTCTCTAGGATGTTAAACACCTAAGCTTGGATTACAGTTATGAGAGTCCTCAAATGCAATGATTCTCAAATTGTGTCTCAAAGAGCCCACTGAAATATCTTACAGACTCACACCAGGTGTGAATGATAAGAGCGTGGGTTATGCTCACAGCTCCACCCCTCCCATCCTTTGGTGTATCTACCTGTATCTCTTTGCATATTTCCATCCTATCTCAAATTTCACTTGAAAAATAAAGAAGAAAGAAATAAAAGCAAAGACAGAAAAAAAAGGATTGAAAACATAGATGGTGAACACAAACAAAAAGCTCTGAATAAAATATAAAATATACACACTAAATTGTTTGCCTCATTGACACTTTGGTTTCATTTCTGAAGGTTCTGAAATTGTTGCTACTTCTCTTAGATCTGTCAATAAATTTTCAGTGCCCAGGGCTAAAGGCATTAGGAGAACTATCCTACAGAAAACAACAAACACTTTTGTTTAGGGTTCCTTTCTGTTTACAGATTTCAGATTTTCCTCTAAGTCCAATAACAAAAGCATGGAAAAACATCCACGCTTTTAAGTTCTTCCAGCTTAGCTTCACACCAAAAGTCCTTAATCATTTCTTGGCACTATGTAAGTTTTTGGAATCAATTCATGATGGCCTAGTATAATTTAATTATGTGCACCAAATTTGTGTAGCAAGTATAACAAGGAAATACTTTAATGCTATTTATTGCAGTGTCAACTCATTTCTGTACACTCTCTCCCTAGTTCTTTCATCAGAGGTGGCTTGGCAACACATCACACACAGTAATACAAGACAGTCTACTGACTGTGGTAAGACTCATCCAAAACCGCCTTCCCCTGTCTGTTTGAACGGTCTTCTTGCTTCTCTCTGCTTGGGAGTTCTCCAGAGTTGACTTGGTACTCTGGCATTTTGTTTTGGCTTCTGCCCCTTGTACTTGTTTAAGTGACTCATTCAGATTCTGTTATCTGCTTACAAAACTGTTGGCCTATTCATTATTTTCCCAGATATTTTGATGGTTATATCATATTCTGGTCCAAAAAGCACTGATAATCTCCGCCTTGTGGATCCCTCTGAAGCAGAATCTCTTTGTGTATCTCAGCTAACCAATGGGTGATGGAAGGACCACGCTTCATCTGTTGTTCAGTCGCTGAGTCATGTCCGACTCTTTGGGACCCCACGGACTGCAGCACATGAAGCTCCCCTGCCCTTCACTATCTCCCAGACTTTGCTCAAATTCATGTCCACTGAGTCAGTGAGGCTATCTAACCATGCTCTGTAAACAACTGTAAATTCAAAGGACAGTGATCCCTGTTCAGCTTCTCGTGCCTGGAATCACCTAGTGTGGATTAATTAATGACTTAAGTTCAAGTTCTCATGGACTATACTTACTATTTCTAGTGGACATAAAACTCACTAGGCTCCCATTCATCTGCACTTTTTTTTCCTTCTGCAAGATCCATATACACTCTCAAGTCAAATATTAAGTGCTATTGCAGGGAAATATAACAATATATTTCTCTATTCCAGCAACAAAACCAAAAAGTAATGGGACTTTTTTCTGAATTCCTTGACTTCCAAAAGCATAGTGCTGAGAAATCTGTCAATTTAGGGATAATTTTGGAAATCACTGGCTGTCAGAAAACAGTGGTGGAGACAAAATATTTTCATTTTTCATTCCAGTGGGATGAGGGCGGGGGTCATGCAGTGGATAATAGAATGAGGTTAAGACATAAGCCTCATTTAGGGGTAAAGGGAAGAAAACAAATGTTGATTGGTCAACTCCCCAGGATTTCCAGTAATTTTCAGGTTACCAGGATTTTCTCAACTCACAAATTTTTCTGTTAGACTTTAAATTTACCTACTTGCATTTCCTGCTTCTGTGACATGACAACCGTAACCCTTCTATATCTGTACCTTCCAAAAGAGGACTGTGTGGAAAAGCACACAGTACACAGAGCATATGATACTAAAAATAATAAATATAAAGCTCCAAAGGACCAAAAATATAATCCACATCATATTCTATTAATGTAAATTAACTAAACCTTTCATTTTAAAGCAGTACTTGTTAAAATGTAAGAAAAGAAAATATAATAATATGGTGTTTATACATATTAACCACCATATAGCTCTGGCCAGGCGTCCTCGTGTGAGTGACATTGTCTTTAAACCCTGGGTGGCAATCCCTGAGGCACTGCCATGATGCCGAGGGAAGACAAGGCGACCTGGAAGTCCAATTACTTCCTTAAGATCATCCAGCTTCTGAATGATTATCCAAAATGCTTCATTGTGGGAGCAGACAACGTGGGCTCCAAGCAGATCCGCATGTCCCTCCGCCGGAAGGCTGTGGTGCTGATGGGCAAGAACACAATGATACGCAAGGCCATCCGAGGGCATCTGGAAAACAACCCGGCTCTGGAGAGACTGTTGCGTCACATCCAGGGGAATGTGGGCTTCGTGTTCACCAAGGAGGTCCTCACTGAGATCAGGGACATGCTGCAGGCCAACAAGGTGCCAGCCGCTGCCGGTGCTGGTGCCATAGCGCCGTGCGAAGTCACTGCGCCGGCCCAGACACTGGTCTGGGGCCCGAGAAGACATCCTTCTTCCAGGTTTTAGGCATCACCTCTAAGATCTCCGGGGGAACGATTGAAATCCTGAGTGATGTGCAGCTGATTAAGACCTGAGACAAGGTGGGCGCCCGCGAAGCCACGCTGCTGAACATGTTGAACGTCTCCCCTTTCTCCTTCGGGCTGGTCATCCAGCAGGTGTTTGACAATGGCAGCCTCTACAACCCTGAAGTGCTTGACATTACAGAGGAAACTGCATTCCCGCTTCCGGGAGGGTGTCCGTAATGTTGCCAGCGTGTGCCTGCAGATTGGTTACCCGACTGTTGCGTCTGTACCCCATTCTATCATCAATGGGTACAAGCACATCCTGGCTTTGTCTAGGGAGACTGATTACACCTTCCCACTTGCTGAAAAGGTCAAGGCCTTCTTGGCTGATCCATCTGCGTTTGTGGCTGTTGCCACCACTGCTGCCCTCGCTGCCACCACCGCCGCCCCAGCCAAGGTCGAAGCAAAGGAGGAGTCGGAGGAGTCGGACGAGGATATGGGATTCGGTCTCTTTGACTAATCCCCAAAATGCAGCCAACCGGGCCAACATTATTTGTGAAATGAGAAAATAAAGGCTTACTTCTCTTAAAACAACAACAACAACACACCATATAAAGACCTGAAAAAATGCAGGAGAAAGAAATAACATGCAAGCACTAAATGTCAAAAATCAGGTGTGGCTTAGTAACATGCAAAGTAGATTCAAGAGGAGTATTAACTGGTAAAAGGTGACATGTTATAATAGAAAGGGATTAATTTATTAAGACATAACAATTCTATTTATAAATGCCAATAGTGTTTGTCATTAACAGGACAAAAGTAGGTAGATTTAAGAGCTAAATCATCCAGCTTTGTGTGTTTAACACTTCTCTGAGCAATTGCTAGGGTCAGTACAAAAACTAATAAACATAGGATATTAAAAAGGCTATCAACTAACTAAACCTAACTAGCATGTTTAGAAGACTATACCAGCAATTGCCGAGTACGCATTTTCTTAATTGGACATAAACCATTCCCTACAATGTCATGAAGTATCTCAGTTCAGTTGAATCACTCAGTCATGTCCGACTCTTTGCGACCTTATGGACGGCAGCATGCCAGGCCTCCCTGTCCATAACCTACTCCTGGAGTCCACCCAAACCCATGTCCATTGAGTCAGTGATGCCATCCAACTATCTCATCCTCTGTTGTGCTCTTTTCCTCCTGCCCTCAATCTTTCCCAGCATCAGGGTCTTTTCAAATGAGTCAGCTCTCTGCATCAGGTGGCCAAAGTATTGGAGTTTCAGCTTCAGCATCAGTCCTTCCAATGAACACCCAGGACTGATCTCCTTTAGGATGAACTGGTTGGATCTCCTTGCAGTCCTAGGGACTCTCAAGAGTCTTCTCCAACACCACAGTTCAAAAGCATCAATTCTTCAGCACTCAGCTTTCTTTATAGTCCAACTCTCACATCCATACACGACTACTAGAAAAACATAGCCTTGACTAGACAGACCTTAGTTGGCAAAGTAATGTCTCTGCTTTTTAATATGCTGTCTTGGTTGGTCATAACTTTCCTTCCAAGAAGCAAGCGTCTTTTAATTTCATGGCTGCAATCACCATCCACAGTGATTTGGAAAACTCAGCAGTGGCCACAGGACTGGAAGTATCTCAATAAACTTCAAAATATGGAGATAATATATTTAAGAACAAATTAAAAATCATTCCTTATTTCACAGTAACTTTAAATGGCATTATCTATAAAATATTATGTTATATACTTAAAACTAGTATCACAATGTAAACCAACTATACCTCAAAAAAAGTTTTGAAAAAAAATATTGATAACAAATTTAGAAAATCCCCTTAAATTAAAAAAATAGGCAAAATAATTAAAATAACCTAGTAATTTAAATAGAAGACAGGAAAAATGCAAATATTTCAAACTGAATGACAATAAAAACATGGAACATAAATGCTTAAGATACATTAAAATAGTCTGTGCACAGTGTTTGTAGCTTTAAAAACATTTTAAAAGAAATATCTAAAATTAAAGTACCATCTTAAGTATTTAAAGAAAAATGTAGAGTACATAAAATGCAGTGTACATAGAAAGTAAATAAAAATAGTAGAAACAATAATATTTAAAAAGAGACAACAATGGTAACATCAGGAAATCTAAAAATTTATCCTTTAAAAAGATTAATGAAATTGAAGCACCCCTAAGTAAACTATAGTCTAGGAAAATAACATAAATTACAAATACCAGGAATGACAGAGGAAATCACAAGATTTTCTTAAAAGCTTAATAAAGAACTATCAAGAACAACATTATACTAATGACAAGACAACCCAGGTGATGAGGTATTTTCTGTAAAAACGTAGCTTGGAAAATAAATTTCAAGAATAAAATGAAGATCAGACAGTTCTCTATGTACGTTTAAAAATATATTTTGTAACCACAAATCTTAAAAATCCAAGGCCCAAATGCCACTAATGATTAACTGCAGTTCACATCTATGGGGAAGGAAAGATGTACTCTTTCAGAAAACAAAGTCAGTTAAGAACATTTACTAACTCGTTTTTTTGGAGATCAAGGAAAAAAAAAAAAGAACTGTTGGAACTTAGAGGCCAAAACCATCTCTATATAAATCAAGACTAAAATAGTCTTATCACAGCAAAGCAAGGACCTATCTACATAACTTACCACGAACAAAGATCACATACTCACCTGATTACACTCAAAAGCCATGAAAAAACTACTGCTAGTATAACAAATGGTGATCAATGTGGTAAGAAATAAAAGGCACACAGGTAGAATTAAAATTGCCACTATTCATAGAAAACTTAATTTTGTACTCAGATAAACCAAGGAAACTCACAAAAGGTTATAAATTAGTGATTGAATAAGGCATGGAACAGAAGATCAGTATAATGATTACTGTATTTACCAGCAACAAAAACTGGAAAAACAAAGTGCAAAACAATGGCTTTAAGTACTAATGTCAGGACTGAAATTTTAGAAATATGTTTGAAAGTATTTGCAAGAACTTTTTTCCTGAAAAGTACAAATATTCAGTTCAGTTGCTCAGTAACATCCAACTCTTTGTGACCGCATGGACTGTAGCATGCCAGGCTTCCCTGTCCATAACCAACTCTTGGAGCTTATTCAAACTTGTGTCCACTGAGTCAGTAATGCCACCCAAAGATCTCATTCTCTGTTGTCCTCTTCTCCTCCCGCTTTCAATCTTTCCCAGCATCAGGGTCTTTTCCAGTGAGTCAGTTCTTCTTAGTTCAGTTGCTAAGTCGTGTCCAACTCTTTGCGACCCCATGAATCGCAGCACGCCAGGCCTCCCTGTCCATCACCATCTCCCAGAGTTTACTCAGACTCACATCCATCGAGTCCGTGATGCCATCCAGCCATCTATCATCTGTAGTCCCCTTCTCCTCCTGCCCCCAATCCCTCCTAGCATCAGGGTCTTTTCCGATGAGTCAACTCTTCGCATGAAGTGGCCAAAGTACTGGAGTTTCAGCTTTGGCATCATTCCCTCCAGAGAAATCCAGGGCTGATCTCCTTCAGAATGGACTGGTTGGATCTCCTTGCAGTCCAAGGGACTCTCAAGAGTCTTCAACACCACAGTTCAAAAGCATCAATTCTTCGGCACTCAGCTTTCTTCTAGTCCAACTCTCACATCCATACATGACTACTGGAAAAACCATAGCCTTGACTAGATGGACCTTTGGCAAAGTAATGTCTCTGCTTTTCAATATGCTATCTAGGTAGGTCATAACTTTTCTTCCAAAGAGTAAGTGTCTTTTAATTTCATGGCTGCAGTCATCATTTGCAGTGATTTTGGAGCCCCCAAAATAAAGTCTGACACTGTTTCCACTGTTTCCCCATCTATTTCCCATGAAATGATGGGGCCAGATGCCATGATCTTTGTTTTCTGAATGTTGAGCTTTAAGCCAACTTTTTCACCCTCCACTTTTACTTTCATCAAGAGGCTTTTTAGTTCCTCTTCACTTTCTGCCATAAGGGTGGTGTCATCTGCATATCTGAGGTTATTGATGTTTCACCCGGGGAATCTTGAGTCTAGTTTGTGCTTCTTCCAGCCCAGTGTTTCTCATGATGTACTCTGCATAGAAGTTAAATAAGCAGGGTGACAATATACAGCCTTGACGTACTCCTTTTCCTATTCAGAACCAGTCTGTTGTTCCATGTCCAGTTCTAACTGTTACTTCCTGACCTGCATACAGGTTTTTCAAGAGGCAGGTCAGGTAGTCTGGTATTCCCATCTCTTCCAGAATTTTCCACAGTGTATTGTGATCCACACAGTCAAAGGCTTTGGCATAGTCAATAAAGCAGAAATAGATGTTTTTCTGGAACTCTCTTGCTTTTTCCATGACCCAGCGGATGTTGGCAATTTGATCTCTGGTTCCTCTGCCTTTTCTAAAACCAGCTTGAACATCTGGGAGTTCACGGTTCATGTATTGCTGAAGCCTGACTTGGAGAATTTTGAGCATTACTTTACTAGCATGTGAGATGAATGCAATTGTGCAGTAGTTTGAGCATTCTTTGGCATTGCCTTTCTTTGGAATTGGAATGCAAACTGACCTTTTCCAGTCCTGTGGCCACTGCTGAGTTTTCCAAATTTGCTGGCATATTGAGAGCAGCACTTTCACATCATCATCTTTCAGGATTTGAAATAGCTCAACTGGAATGCCATCACCTCCACTAGCTTTGTTTGTAGTGATGCTTTCTAAGGCTCACTTGACTTCACATTCCAGGATGTCTGGCTCTAGGTGAGTGATCACACCATCGTGATTATCTTGGTCGTGAAGATATTTTTTTGTATAGTTCTTCTGTGTGTTCTTGCCACCTCTTCTTAATATCTTCTGCTTCTGTTAGGACCATACAATTTCTGTCCTTTATCGAGCCCATCTTTGCATGAAATGTTCTCTTGGTGTCTCTAATTTTCTTGAAGAGGTCTCTAGTCTTTCCCATTCTGTTGTTTTCCTTTTTCTTTGCATTGATTGCTGAGGAAGGCTTTCTTATCTCTCCTTGCTATTCTTTGGAACTCTGCATTCAGATGCTTATATCTTTCCTTTTCTCCTTTGCTTTTCACTTCTCTTCTTTTCACAGCTATTTGTAAGGCCTCCCCAGACAGCCATTTTGCTTTTTTGCATTTCTTTTCCATGGGGATGGTCTTCATCCCTGTCTCCTGTACAATGTCACGAACCTCAGTCCATAGTTCATCAGGCACTCTATCTATCAGATCTAGGCCCTTAAATCTATTTCTCATTTCCACTGTATAATCATAAGGGATTTGATTTAGGTCATACCTGTATGGCCTACTGGTTTTCCCTACTTTCTTCAATTTAACTCTGAATTTGGCAATTTGGAGTTCATGATCTGAGCCACAGTCAGCTCCTGGTCTTGTTTTTGTTAACTGTATAGAGCTTCTCCCTCTTTAGCTGCATGGAATATAATCAATCTGATTTCAGTGTTGACCATCTGGTGATGTCCATGTGTAGAGTCTTCTCTTGTGTTGTTGGAAGAGGGTGTTTGCTATGACAAGTCCCTGGTGGCTCAGCTGGTAAAGAATCTGCCTGTAATGAGGGAGGCCTGGGTTCGATCCCTGGGTTGGGAAGATCCCCTGGAGAAGGGAAAGGCTACCCACTATACCCACTGTATAGATCATGGGGTCACAAAGACTCAGACACAACTGATCTACTTTCACTTTCAGTTCTTCATAACAGGTGGACAAATTATTGGAGCTTCAGCATCAGTCCTTCCAGTGACTATTCAGGACTGATATCCTTTAGGATTGACTGGTTTGATATCCTTGCAGTCCAAGGGACTGTCAAGAGTCTTCTTCAACAACACAGTTCAAAAGCATCAATTCTTTCATGCTCAGCTTTCTTTATGGTCCAACTCTCAATCCATACATGACTACTGGAAAAACCATAGCTTTGACGAGATGGATCTTTGTCAGCAAAGCAATGTATCTGCTTTTACAAATCTTGTAAAATGTAACTTAAAATGCTTCAAATCAAGGGTTGAAAAAGAATAATTGCATTCAGTCTGGTCTATTGCCTGTTTGTGTATGGTCCAAAAGTTAACACTTTAAAAAATATTTTTAAGATATACATATAGTCTCTGAAATCAAGCTTGTTGGGTGAAATATCAGTAACCTCAGATATGCAGATGACACCACCCTTATGGCAGAAAGTGAATAAGAACTAAAGAGCCTCTTGATGAAAGTGAAAGAGGAGAGTGAAAAAGTTGGCTTAAAGCTCAACATTCAGAAAACAAAGATCATGGCATCCAGTCCCATCACTTCATGGGAAATAGATGGAGAAAAAGTGGAAACAGTGGCTGACTTTATTTTTTGGGTTCCAAAATCACTGCAGATGATGATTGCAGCCTTGAAATTAAAAGACGATTACTCCTGGAAGGAAAGTTATGACCAACCTAGACAGCATATTAAAAAGCAGAGACATTACTTTGCCAACAAAGGTCCATCTAGTCAAGGCTATGGTTTTTCCAGTGGTCATGTATGAATGTGAGAGTTGGACTATAAAGAAAGCTGAGTGCCGAAGAACCAATGCTTTTGAACTGTGGTGTTGGAGAAGACTCTTGAGAGCTCCTTTTACTGCAAGAAGATCCAACCAGTCCATCCTAAAGGAGATCAGTCCTGGGTGTTCATTGGAAGGACTGATGCTGAAGCTGAAACTCCAATACTTTGGCCACCTGATGCGGAGAGCTGACTCATTTGAAAAGACCCTGATGCTGGGAGGTAATGGAGGCAGGACGAAAAGGGGATGACAGAGGATGAGATGGCTGGATGGCATCATCGATTCAATGGACATGAGTTTGAGTAAGCTCCAGGAGTTGGCGATGGACAGAGAGGCTTGGAGTGCTGCAGTCCACATGGTTGCAAAACGTTGGACATGATTGAGCAACTAAACTTATAGTCTCTGTCATGCATATGTGACACACTCATAATTCTGTGAGGGAGACAATATGTGTCCCCCAAATCCTTAATATTTAATATTTTATCTTTTATAGAAAAAGTTTTCCAACTTCTCATTTATTTTATTTATTTATGGTCACACCATGCAGGTAAATGGGATCTTAGCTCCCTGACCAGTGATAGAATCTGTATTCCTTGTGTTGGAAAGACAGTTTCTTAATCACTGGATGTCCAGGGAAGTCCCTGACAACTCCTCATATAAATGAACAGATATATACCATGCACATGGATTTGACTATATGAAGCTGTCATCTGTCTTTACCTTGATCTATAATTTCAGGGCAATCTGTATGTAACCTACTCTTTTATTTGTTTTTATAGATTCTGAACAATTTTATTCTAAAACACATGGTAATATAAAACTTCCCCCAAAAAATCTAGGGAAAAAAACAAATTTAGAGGAAATATTTAGAGTGGTAAAATATTCTGTCTTGATATATTTTGTAGTTGATGTCAGTAAGTATGTACCTTTGTTAAAACTCATATGGTATACTTTGCTTTGTACTCTAAAATCACCTTAGGTTAATGAGAAAACAAGAGAGAAAGGATAGTATAGTTTACTACTACAAAATACAGAAAGCAACTGAGTAATCAAGAGTGATATAGGGAAACCAAATTGCAATATTATTTATCTGGAAATGTTAAGGAAGCCATCTTGAGACCAATTATATAGTGAAAAATCTGAAAACTGAAATAAGATTTTCTTAAGCATGTTAATTTGAAAATAACTGTCCCAGATATAACTGAGTTTTCTCTTTTGCCAAGTTTTAGAATAAAATAGCAGATGCAGACAGAAAAACAGAAACAAAACATGTGATTCAGTTCTGATTTTCTGCTTTTACAAAAAGGGAAACAGACCCAGAGGTCAAACAACATGCCCCAGGTTGCAAACTGAATAGTGTTACAGAGATTTAGGATAACATTTATTAAAAATTGTGCAAAAATACTCAAAAATCAAGAAGAGTGCATGTAAAGCATTTAAATTCCAAATTTTGAAGAGTTAAAACACCTTTCAAGCAGAACATACAAGGTAATATTGAAAACCAACAATTGATAATGATATCACTAATAAGCTTTGTGGTGTGGCAAAAGGGAAGTGAAGAAGTGTGTTAACAGTGAGCATCATCATTAATATATGGGATGTTCTTTGCATATCATAAGCTATTATGTTCTGAATTTCATTTGTCTTAGGAGATGACTATACTGTTTTTTCAAAATATTACATCTCTTCTAAATCACAGCAATCTTGGAGGATAAAAACATACCTATCTTGTCACAATGGCTATATTTATTGGATTTATCACAATTTTTCACTGGGTGTCTTCTGCTATTCCAACGATTGAAATGAATCATAAAAAGTAAAACAATTTGACATTCAAATTATCAACTGCAATATGATTGTCCATGTAAAATACATTTCAATGAGTGTTTCATACATATCAAAGTGTGTCTATAGCAGTGAGGCAATTATATATTAGAAGGAAGGAAATTGTTGGGAATTGCTCATATTTCATTCTACAGTTAAATAAAATTTATTTATTCCATAATTGCCCAACTGATCCCGCCTTGCAGGTACCAGAAACATATAATAATATATGTGCCGTGGAAGATTTTTCAAATGTATAAAATTGCTTTTGAAGTGCTACTGTTTTTTTTTCTTATTTAGTTTCTTTCCTTCTTATCATCTGGAAAATGCCTTTTATTTTATGTTTTGAATTTACTTATTTATTTCAATTGGAGGATGATTACTTTGCCAATATTTTTGATGGCCTCTGCCCTACATCAACATGAATTGGCCAAAGGCATACATGTGTCCCCTCCCTCTTGAACCCCCATCCCACCTCCCTCCCCCGCCCATCCTGCCAGGTATTCACAGAGCACCTGCTTTGGGATCCCTTTGTCATACATCAAACTTCCACTGGCTATCTATTTTACATATGGTAATATATATGTTTCAAAGCTATTCTCTCAAATCATCCCAACCTTTTCTTTTCCCATTGTCTCCAAAAGTCTGTTCCTTCTATCCATGTCTCCTTTGCTGCCCTGTATGTAGGATGGTTGGTACTATCTTCCTAGATTCCATAGATATGTGTTAATGGAAAACATTTTTTTAGAGCACACACACAAGGTGATACACTGAAAAAATTTTGGCTCTGCAAATGTGTTGAGACTATTCAGTGATTCTAAGGAGGAGACATGTTTCCTTTTCCTGATACTAAAGCAGAGCTAAAATCTAGTTATACATTATAACTGAAATAAACAAAAGACTTTTAAAGGTGAGAGAAAGCAGCAGGCTCGCTAAGGACATTCTAAATCCAGGAAAAATATGGTGATGCATTCCCCGGGTTCTCTTCACCTTATATTCCAGATTTAGAGCTGAAGAAACTGTCAACCCAGAAATGCCAATGTGCACAGCCCCCGAAACACAAACAATAAAAGCCTACTATCTCTAGAAAAATGAGGAAGAAGGGGTCAGATGCACGGACAATATGCTTTCAAAGGCAGAAAAATTTTAGACAATAATTGCTCTAATTCAGACAAGTTCTACAGAAGAGAACCATGACTCTAACCCACCCCATGCCACCAAAGGCCAAATGGGGAATCAACTTCTAGCCTCAGGAAGATGTAAAAAGACATTTGCCTGGTTTATGTCAGGGAAGGTCAAATAAGGAGTTAGAACTTCAGCCATCACTGGACCATAATTGCCACCCCGCAACATGCTAATGGACACAATCTGAAAGGCCCAGATTGTGAAATGCCCACTGTCACTCAGCTGTCCCCTTTAGTTGTCATTGGGTGGGAAAACTGGTACTGTACCTCCCTTTGCTGCTGTATTTGGCAGAACTTGTTAGCTAAAACAAAAACATTGAAATAAGACCCTGAGTCTCCTAATTTGGAAGTATCAAATTTCATTTGAACATCAGTTTCACACCAAGAACTAGAAAAATTCCAAACTAAAATTTAAAAAATATATGCCAACCAAGATGAAAGAGACAATGAATTATCTTTTGAAGGTGTAAACTGTAGGAGACAAATAACTTTATTTGTTGAATGGTTTATCCCTCTAGTGTATGGAATGTGCTTAGAACATAATAGATGCTAAGTACACACTTCTTGTATAAATACATGTCACTTAGAAGCTAAATTATTTACTGCAAGTTTTCAGTTACGTTTATAAAACTTAAGTGGCAACACAGCTTCTGTTTTAAAGGAAAAAAAAGGAGGACATTGAGGACTCAAATGTGGAATCTGGCCCAACTGCAAATAGAATCTCTTGAAGTAAAAGACAAATGATAACCTATTGTATTAATAAGATTACATTAAATTTATCTTCAGAATTTAAAAAGACAACAAGAGCATCTTTAATTTGCTATATTTGTTGTTCACTTTTAAATTTTAATTTGCTTATAATATTCTGCTTATTTGAAAATGTCTGGTAATTTTTGATTTCTGCATAAAGAATGATATTGACAGGATCTTAAAGGAAAACTTTGATTTGTTATTAATAGTACCTACTTTTCTAAGATCTTAGCTTCTAAGAAAGATGAAGAAATTAATAGTGTTGAGTTAGGAGGACATTCCACAGAAATGTTGAATTTTTATGTTTTAAATCTCAGCATTATTTTGAACTTATATATTCATGCATTTTACAATGCATGAATTATAATAAATAAATTATTAATAAAGTAATAAAGCTACAATAAAGTAACAAATACAATGCCAGGCCTAGTTTATGCAATCACTCAAAGGGTTATAAGGGGAAAAAACACAAGCATCTTTAATTCTTATTGTTTTGAAATATTGATTCAAAAAATGATACTCCTGCTATTAAGTGTGTATTCCCCAATTTGTAGTAGTTAAATGAACAAAACACTATTTTACATTTATCTGATCTCAGATTAAATATCATGCCTTAAAAGCCTCTTATAACTTGATGGTCTGACTCCTTCTTCCTCATTTTTCTAGAGATAGTAGGCTTTTATTGTTTGTGTTTCGGGGGCTGTGCACATTGGCATTTCTGGGTTGACAGTTTCTTCAGCTCTAAATCTGGAATATAAGGCGAAGAGAACCCAGGGAATGCATCACCACATTTTTCCTGGATTTAGGATGTCCTTAGCAGGCCTGCTGCTTTTTCTCACCTTTAAAACTTTTTTTTTTTTTTAACAAGTTCACAAAATGCACATTTCTTCCAGATAAATTTGTTTTTCTTTCAACATTATGACTCCAATCTCTGCATAGAATTTGGCATAGTATATATTTCCTAAATATTTACTGAATTAATTATTCAGTAGTTTATATTTCTTACTGGATGTGAACTTTTTCCTTTTTTTTTGTTATTTTATATTTTCTTTCATAGGGTAGAGAACACAGTTTTTATTATTCAGACTACTAGAAATTTTGGATTCTATGTATTTATGATCCAACTTATACAAAGTAAAAGAAAAAGGTCATATAAGTTATTTGGAGTAAAGACTATCAATTTTAATGAAATTTTAGTGATGATTTTACTGGAATAGCTGTTGTTTTATAATTGTTACTGTTCATGAAATTGTAATTTTACAATGCAGAATTATAGCCTGAGACTTTAAAGCTATTCCTTAAGAATATTGTAAATAGCAAAAATTTCGTAAGTAACATGAAGAACTCATTGCATTATTGTATTTTACATTTCAAAAGAAAATTAAGATTTGAAAAACAACACCATAGGTATCTGTCACAAAGAACTTAGTACAATATTATGAAAAAAATACCACAAAACCAGAATTCACTGTAGGCTTGGATCAAATAACTTCTTTGTAGCTTGGTTTCCTATCAAACCATACATAATTGTAAAGGTTGTCCTAAAGTTAAAAACCACAAAGTGCTATGTAAATGCATAGAGAAGACTGTATTACTGTGGTCCAAATAGTTAATTTAAAAAGACTTTTATGATACTTTGAATAATAGATTCCACTGTTGCTCTGATCTGAACGTTTGTGTTCCCTCAAAATTCATGTTGAAAATTTAATACTCAATGTGATGGTATTAGGAAGTGGGGCCTTGGTAGAGAGCTTAGGTCATGAGGGTGAAGACTCATGGGATCCATGGGGTTATGTTCTTATAAACGAGACCCCACTGGGTCCCATAGTCCCTTCCTCCATGAGAGGACACAGGCAGCCTATGTCATGGAAGAGGGTCCTCATCCAATCATGCTGGCAGTTTGAACTAGGGTTTCCAGCTTCCATACGTGTGAGAAATACATTCCTGTTGTTTATAAGCTAATCATAGGTGGCTCAGAGGTGAAGAATACACCTGCAGTGTGGGAGATACAGGAGATGTGGGTTTGGTCCCTGGGTTGAGAAGATCCTCTGGAGGAGGAAACGGCAACCTACTCCAGGCAATTCTCAGCCCACTTGCCTGAAAAATTCCATGGACAGAAGAACCTGGTGTGCTACAGGCCATGAGTGCAAAGAGCTGAACATGACTGAGCACAATCAAGTAAGATAACCAATCTGTGGTATACAGTCTCTCTGTGCCCAGACAGACTAGGGCAGCTCTTTGTAAATTTGCAGGTGATAATAAAGGGTACAAAGCTTCACTTTTGCAGGATAATTAAGTTCTCGAGATCTACTTGGGGCATAGTGCATATAATTGACAACACTTCATTGTATACTTAAGCAAAGAAATAGAGGAAAATAATAGAATGGGAAAGACTTGAGATCTCGTCAAGAAAATGAGATATACCAAAGGAACATTTCAGGCAAAGATGGGCACAATAAAGGACAGAAATGGTGTGGACCTAACAGAAGCAGAAAATATTAAGAGGTGGCAAGAACACACAGAAGAATCATACAAAAAAGATTTTTATGATCCAGATAATCATGACGGTGTGATCACTCACCTACAGCCAGACATCCTGGAATGCCAAATCAAGTGGGCCTTAGGAAGCATCACTACGAACAATGCAAGTACAATTCCAGTTGAGCTATTTCAAATCCTAAAAGATGATACTGTGAAAGTGCTGCACTGAATATGCCAGGAAATCTGGAAAACTCAGCAGTGGCCACAGAACAGGAAAAGGTCAGTTTTCGTTTCAATCCCAAAGAAAGGCAATGCCAAAGAATGCTCAAACTGCCACATACTTGCACTCATCTCTCACACACCAGCAAAGTAATGCTCAAAATTCCCTAAGAAAGGATTCAGCAGTATATGAACCATGAACTTCCAGATGTTTAAGCTGGATTTAGAAAAGGCAAAAACCAGAGATCAAAATGTCAACATCTGTTGGATCATCAAAAAAACAAGAAAGTTCCAGAAAAATATCTATTTCTGCTTTATCGACTATGCCAAAGCCTTTGACTGTGTGGATCACAATAAACTGTGAAAAATTCTTTAAGAGATGGGAATGACATCCACCTGACCTGCCTCCTGAGAAATCTGTATGCAGGTCAGGAAGCAACAGTTCGAACTGGACATGGAACAACAGACTAATTCCAAATAGGGAAAGGAGTACGTCAAGGCTGTATCTTGTCACCCTGCTTATTTAACTTATATGCAGAGCACATCAAGCCAAATGCCAGGCTGAAATGAAGTACAAGCTGGAAGCAAGATTGCTGGGAGAAATTTTAATAATCTCAGATGTGCAGATGGCACCATCCTTATGGCAGAAAAAGAAGAAGAACCAAAGAGCATCTCGATGAAAGTGAAAGAGGAGAGTGAAAAAGTTGGCTTAAAACTGAGCATCCAGAAAAGTAAGATCATGGTATCCGTTCCCATCACTTCATGGCAAATAGATGGGGAAACAGTGGAAACAGTGGCAGACTTTATTTTTGGGGGCTCCAAAATCACTGCAGATGGTGACTGCAGCCATGAATTAGAAGATGCTTGCTCCTTGGAAGAAAAGCTATGACCAACCTAGACAGCATATTAAAAAGCAGAGACATTACTTTGCCAACAAACGTTTGTCCAGTCAAGGCTATGGTTTTTTCAGTAGTCATGTATGGTTGTGAGAGTTGGACTATAAAGAAAGCTGAGCGCCGAAGAATCAATGCTTTTGAACTGTGGTGTTGGAGAAGACTCTTGAGTGTATCTTGGACTGCAAGGAGATCCAACCAGTCCATCCTAAAGGAGATCAGTCATGGCTATTCATTGGCAGGACTGATCCTGAAGCTGATACTCCAAAACTTTGGCTACCTGATGCAAAGAACAGACTCATTTGAAAAGACCCTGATGCTAGGAAAGATTGAAGGCATGAGAAGGGGATGACAGAGGATGAGATGGTTGGATAGCATCACTGACTTAACGGACATGAGTTTGAGTAAACTCCCAGAGTTGGTGATGGACAGGGAAGCCTGGCGTGCTGCAGTCCACGGGGTCACAAAGAGTCAGACACAACTGAGCGACTGAACTGACTCACTGAAGATTTCCTAAAAACATTTTTTTAACACATCTTCATACCTCAGTAAAGCATTTTTAAAAATGTGGATTGTATCCATGAGATAAACAACAACAAAAGAATGATTATGGTTCATCTTGTTAGCTCTTACATCAGAAATGTTTAGTCTTGAGAAATTTCAACAATACCAGAAAGCACATCAAATTTTCACTTACTTACCGGGATTCAACTCTTAGTGCTTGGCCTAAAGAATAAGAAAGAGAATCAGCAGCTGCAGGAGGGAGAAAAGGGAGGAAGAGTACTCTACAGACTGAGGTTGCCCCCCAATCACCCATTTCATTCACAGACTGGAGACAATTCATGCTATTCTCTCTTGAGACATGAGAATAAAAGTCTGCTCTTTCACATGTGGCCTCAAACTGCAAATGCTGAACAAGAGCCAATTTATTAACCTGGTCTCACTGGGGAAGAGGGGGTCAGGAAGTAAACCTGATGTGTTAGACACAATGAGGGACAGTCTTTAGGGAACTTGATGGGAACTCAATAAATCTCCCAACATTTTCCCTGCTTGGGTTTCAGGAATAATTGAGAGACAAGTGAGTCACCTTGTTGTAAGAATGCTGAAAATATCATGGAACAGCATTTGAACTCTATAGAAACTGTCAGTGTGGAGAAGAGAAGCTTATTAATTTTCTTTAGGCAACTGTCACCAAAAGGGTAAAACTGAGCAACCCAAGTCCAGTTCCTATCAGCAAATTCATCAGTTCCTTAAATTACAACCCTAGACCTGGGGAGAAGTGAGTTAGGTTACAAAGAGGAGCATCATTCTAAGTCTTCCACAAAAGCTACATAGGAAATGGAATGAATTCCTCCCTAAACTATATGTCTGTTCCCAGTCTGGCAACTTTCTAAAATCATTCTATTTAAATATGATTTTTGGCCATATATCTGTTACCAGATGCTAATTATATTTTTGCCATTCTTGAAACCTAGTGTAAGAAAGAGTTGCTTACAAATTTCTTGCGGTGTTACAACTCTCCAGACTGTTAGCATCTCTGGGAGTTAGGCAATGTGTGTTTATAGTTTATTTGTTTTGTGGCTTAAGAAAGACTAACTATTCCATACATTTTTATTAAATGACTGAATACAAAATGAATGATTAAAGAGAATGTATTACTTCTATGATCACTAACTATCCAGTGACAAATACATTTGGCTAAATGTACTATTAATAATTAAGTCTCCTATAAGGATTTATAACCCCCAAAGAATATGTACACATAAACTTAATTTCAACTCAGAACACATATAATTTTACACTAATTTAAACCCACTATATTCCCTGTACAAGCCAACACGTGAGCATGAGATATAAAGCATTCTGGATCTTTGGAATTTATGCAGTGGGGTGTATCATGATCTTTCCCTCTCCTGCCCTTGTTATAAATAAAATGTAATGAGGAGTCCTTGGTCCTTCAGCGTTTTCCTAAATGACTCTTGCTGCTAATTGGCTAAATTGAATGGCCGCCACCTACTTCATTTAGCACAGCATGAATTAAGCACACTTGGCTTAATAAAAATCTATAATATCTGCAGCAAACTAACCGCTAATCAGAAAAACATGAAAGATACATTCTTCATATTCAAGTAAACAGTCCAGAGTTCAGCAAACTGATTTCAGCAATGGGGGAACGACAAACTTTCAACAATCTCAAATGTGATAGGAAAGGCAAGATTACTAATAATATTTGAAACTAAGAAAATATTTCTTTTAGTTTTTGTGTCTTTGTAATGGATAGTGGAGAAAATGCCATTTCACAGAAAATTTCTAGATTCACACAAAATCAAGCCTGTTTGAGATGGTTTCTCTGAATATATGCCAAACACCTATTAAGGTACACTTTTCTCTTTTCATCCTCACAGACTGCACTAGGCAAGAGTTTCAGGTCTCTAAACTGTTTCTGAATAAATTTCTCATGTGGTAGCCTTGCCATAAAATATTTTAAAATATCCCAGTAAAAAGACCCTAAAAATAGATGCTTTCCCCAAATAGAAGTGCAGTGGGTCATGTGTTAATAACATAATCTCACTAAGTAGAAAGAAGCCCTGGAGGGTAAAAACAGCTTAGGATCAGATACTGAGAAAGAAGGAAAGTTCTGAGTATTAGAGGCTTTGTAGTACTCTCACAAGTTTTGTCACTATTTTAGAAAAAGAATTAATTGAAATGCAGAGCAGGTAAAATATAATCAGCTCGGAGACTTGGAGAACAACATTCAAACTCAGCCTCACAGATGCAGACTACATCTAATATCTTAGGTGATTTCCCACTGTTACTGTTTTTTCTTTTTTTCTTCCTGTTTTTTCTTCAGTTACTTATAAATACATATTTAAATTCCTTTAATAATAACCTCTTGAGAGTCCTTTGGACTACAAGATCAAACCAGTCAATCCTAAAGGAAATCAACCCTGAATATTCATTGGAAGGGCTGATGCTGAAGCTCTAATATTTTGGCCTCCTGATGCAAAGAACTGATTCACTGGAAGAGACCCTGATGCTGGGAAAGACTGAGGGTAGGAGGCGAAGGAGGCAACAGAATGAAATGATTGGATGGCATCATTGACTCGATGAACATGAGGTTGAGCAAACTCCAGGAGACAGGGAAGGACAGGGAAGCCTGGTGTGCTGCAGTCCATAGGGTCACAAAGAGCCAGACATGACTTAGTGACTGAACAATAAACAGCAACAACAAATAATAACCTCTACTCCTTGAAGCCAAATTAATCAACTTTGTGTGCATAGCTAAGTGAAAAATACATTTTAATGCTTGACTCTGCTTAAAGCATTTTTCTAGAAAAGAATTGTTAGCTTTGGTGTGCATCAGTGGGGAATTTTGAAAAATCTAGCCACCCGAGCTACCTCCAGATATTTGTCGTCAATAGATCTGGCTTGCACAGCGCAATTATTGTTGTGAATAAATATTATGAAACAAATATATCCTGAAACAATGCTGCACAGAGTAGGTAAGGAATATACCCAGAGACTTACTGGTCTCCAACAAGGTAAGGGCTAAATTTGGCATTAAACTTCTAGAAATATTTATAGCCATTTGACAAAATAACTTAAGATGTGCTTAGTCTAACAATGAAATTTGGCTTCTACTCCTATGCTGTGTTGTACTGGTGACTGAGGAATTTTCAAAACAGTTTTTAAAAGGAAGTGACTTTAGGAGAATGGTTAAAATGGAGAAATCTATAATTTAAGTATATTTCAGTAAAAATGAATTAGAAAATTTACGAAGAGAGAGCTTTGTAAACTATTACAATTTAAATTTACTTATTGTTGCTTAATTTTTAACACATTCCATTTTTTTCTATTTATTTTTTTTATTGATGCTTAGTTGTGTGTGTTATGGTCAGATAATATGGGTATGATTTCAATCCATATAGATTTACCAAGGCTTTCCTCATCAGTAACAGTTTCATGTGCAATTGAAAAAAATGAATATTCATTATTGGGTGGGTATATTATCCTATTATCCCAATTGGTTAATAGTTTTGTTCAAATAATCTACATATTATCTACTTCTGCTTCAATTATTGTAAAAAATATGGCCACATTTTCAAAGGAGGAATTCTATTTCTGATACAAACACGTACAGAAACTGAAGTTAATCCTATCCAATGATAACAAGTATAAATTCTGGTCAAAAGAAAAGAGCAGCAGAGAACAGTAAAAGACAGTGTAGAGGAGAAAGGCCGACAATGCGTGCAGAGTAAGTTTGCTGCAGACAATGCATGCAGAGTAAGTTTGCTGCAGAGCTGAGCTTAGAGAACACGACTCTCATAGTAGGCTGCAAGCAAAACTATCCTTTAATTCAGAGGGTGACATTATCACCATTATATTGGATATTTGCTTCTGTTCCAGACTGAGAGGCTATCTTCCAACTCCAAGCCTGTTTGCTATACAAACATTCTTGAAAAGATAGTTTGAAATAAAGTCTATTAGTGCATCTTCTTGTAGGATTTTAAGATTAAATGAAGGATACCTAGTTCAATTTTAATTTTCCAATAAGCAATGATTTCTTCTAGTATAAACATGTCTCCACAATATGTGCGATATACTTAAACTAAAAATACTGTTTATTTGAAATCCAAATTTAAATGAATACCTTCTACTTTTATTTTCCAAAGTGCCTATCATAATGGTTTGAAAGCCATGACGAAATGTCAAAGACCCATGGAGAACTGTCCACCAGCCATGTTTTCCAATGTTTTCTTTCTTTCTGTGCTTTCCCCGCCTCCCACTTTCCCCCAAGCAAACCTCAGCTTCAACCTAAACAGAAGATACAATGGTGGGAAGTTCACCACCCTCCTGGCCAGAGGAAGCAAGGAAAATAGCCCAGGTAGTCTAGAGAAGTAAGAAAATCCCAGAGGGGAGAGAGTCAGAGAAAGGTATTCAAATTTCTATGATCAATTTTGAAATTCTCAATCAGCCCCTAAACTGTATGAATGAAAGTGACCCAGAGCATCATTTTAAAATAGATCACTAAAATAAGATTCACACCACTGCCCAAAAAGATGAGAGAGCTTTAAGCTTGAGTTTAACAAGACTGATTCTCTGCTAAAATAAAAACACTAACATACTCCTGATGACTGTGATAGAAATCTGAGTCTAAAGAGCATTACAGACTATATGCAGGATATAAGCTAGAAGGGCTTAGTAAGTAAAAAAAAAAAAATTAATTTGAAAATGACATTTTAACCTATTCAAGGAAACAAAAGTTCAAAATACACTGATAATTGGTTTCTTAGATGTTTTGTCAGAAAAATATTTCAAAGCAGCTCCTATATGCTTGTGCCTGGAAGCAAAAAAAGAAAAACTTGAAATGACAGAAAAGATGATAGGAAATCTCAGTGAAAAAAATTTTTTTTAAATTTATGGAGTGAAAACTATTATAATTTTTGATTTTAAAATAGATGGGCTTAATGGCAGAATAGAAATATCACTATCAGTTACTTCAAAGGAAATGAACAAATAACTATGGATTAGCAAGAGTGTCTAAAAAAGTATTTGGGAAAAATGGCTGAAAAACTTCTAAAACTATAGAAATAAGTAAATTCAGAGTGAGGACTGGTAAGGGTAAATTAAAAGTAAACCAAGCTTAGGTATGTCATGATCAAACTATTCAAATCCAAATATAATGAAAATAATATCTAGAAACAAGCCAGAATTTGAGGAGGTAGCAATACTAGAAGGCTGGAATTTGGGGAAACATTAAGTGGATGCAAAATGGCAGATACTTTGAAAAGTACAAAAGATTCTCTCTTTTTCTCTTAAGTGAGTTTTAAGTTGTCATATACATTTTAAGTAAGATTTTTCAGTGTTGGGACTTACGGTTTCAGCTATGATATGTAAATAACTTGGAAGGCATTATTTTTATCCTTAAAAGAGAAACTGAATAAATATAATGACTTTCTTGAACCCAGCAGAGAACAGGTTTGCAAACTGCCACCCTGAGTTTAGACAGACAGACACAACTGAAGTTGGTTTATCCAGAGTAGAAGACTCTTCAGCCCTACATTGTTCGGACATGTAGACAGTAACAGTGAGGAACTGTTGGATGCTGTGTGTGGATTATCAGATGAGTGAGAAATTCCTGGGGACCACATATGAGACCTATGGGACCTATATGAGACCCAGCATTTCTGGGGGCTTACCTTCAACAGAAATCTACCATTTCTTACAGTGAAGATACAAGAAAGACCCTCTCATACTTCTGCAAGAAGCAAAGGAAAAGGAATCATCATGAAATATAGCCACTGTTCTCTTTATAACAAAAGTCCTCCCTCCAGGAAAAATGGCTTTACCAGCTGGTGAAATTTCAGCTGGTGAAAAAGAATACCTTTCTCTCCTGCCCCCCTCTAGCCTTCCTTTATCATCTAAGTAGAAAAAATTATAGTCATCAGGAGTCTTATATTTTAAAAATATATATTGGAATAACTGTAGTCAGAGAAGGGAGAAGGGACTAGGGTTAAAAGCTATACAATTAGAGAAATGTTTATGAAAATCTCAGTTCTAAGAAACAAATCAGAAGCATATCTAATATTTGAATTCACCCCTCCAACTTTACAAGCACCATCTAGAGTACAACAACAATGGCTTAGAGATATAAAACTTGTGAGACACAACTAAGGAGGAATATTTATAAAAGTGCAAAGTCAAGAGGAGAGACAAAGCAAAGAAACCAGAAGAATCAAAAGCCTCTGGCACAAGTGAATATAGAAAATATTAACGACCAACCATGAATGAAAACACAAAGAGGAAAAAGAGTTGAACATGAAGGAAAACATAAAAGCAAATCTGTGTTGTTGGAATAATGGAACAGAAAAAAATGAAGAAATAATGATTCAAAACTTTCAAAAATGAATGACGGATACCATGCCACAGTGTCAGAAAGCACAGAAGACAATAAGCAAGATAAATACCAAGTAAGTAACAGCAGGCACATTGTATTCAAGGTGAAGGAAAAGAAAAATTATAAAATAATCTGGATTAAAATAATAGCATTTTTAGAGAGAGACAGAAATAATCACAGTAGACTAGACTTTTTGCCACAGACTATACAAGGAAGTTGAATACTGGGTGAAATATTTAAAATTTTGAGTGAAACAACATACGCTAACCTATAATTCTACTTCAAGCAGAATGCTACTCAAACATGAAGAGAAATACAACTCTTTTAAACAAGAAATGAGAGAATTCATCTCCAGAAACACATGTTTCTGAAAGAAATATTGAACAAATTGTTTAGGGCAAACGTGAATTATACAGTTCAGAACTTGGATTTACACAAAGAAGTGTAAAGAGACAAAGGCAGAGGAAATGAAAGTAAAATACGTGTTTTCATATCTTTCAATGATCTAAAGGTATGAGCAAAAATAGAACAATGGAACAGGTGATTATAAACATGGGTAACCGAAGTCAATTACTGAACTGTCACATGGGGAAGGAGACAGACTTGGGAGTTTTATTTTCTATTATCTGTACCACATGGGAAGCAGTATAGTGATATTTGAAGATAAACAGTGTAGTTAAAAATCTCTTTTGTGAACTCCAGGGAAATCACACAAAAAGTTTAAACCGTATAATTGATGAACTGAGACGATACAATGGAATTCAATAAAAGAGTCAGTGAAAATGGTAGTGTGAAAAGAGGTGGATAAAGATGGAAAAAATACAACAAATAGAAAACTGTTCCAAACTTGGAAGGCATCAATTCAACTAAACAATCATAAGAAATGTCAATGGTCTTAAATACACTATTTAAAAGGCAGCAAGTGCAAGAGTGGCATGTTACTGAGATGAGCTATAAAGCAATGAAAATATCAATACACGTTAAACATATATTGCTAAGTGAAAGAAACTACTCTGAAAATGTTACATACTGTATAATTCAATGTATACGTTATTTTAAAAAAGGCAAAATTATGGAGAAGTCATCAGATCAATAGTTTTTAGCAATCATTGGAGGGAAGGTTGAATACATGAAACAAGAAATTTTAGAATAATGTAACTACTTTGTGTGATACTGTAATGGTGAATACATGACAGTATACATGTGTCAAAACCTATTGCAGAAAGAGTGAAACTTATGGCATACAAAAAAAAAAAAAAAAAAGCATGACAGCACTTAAATCCCAGGATAACAGAGGACTCTGACAACAAAGAATTTAACTGAATGTGTGAACAACCTCACTGAAAAGGAGGTACAAAAATGTTGATGACCCAAATAACAATTGAAATGAATGAAGTCTTGAAAACTAATAGCAAAGTGAAAATAAGTGAAAGTGAAGTCACTCAGTCATGCCCAACTCTTTGTGACCCCATGGACTTTAGCCCACCGGCTTCCTCTATCCATGGAATTTTCTAGGCAAGAGTAACTGGAGTGGGTTGCCACGGCAAAGGGACACACATAAAGCCTCTACTCTACCTGTTCAAGTTATTTCCTATAGGAGTTCATGTTAACAATATTGATGCTGCTGTGCGTGTATAATGAAATGAACAATTAAGGAAAATGAATGACGAGTATGTCAAAAGTACAGCAGAGCCAAATGAAAGATTCCCAATGGCCAAAGCTGAAAGCATTTGAGCAGGAAACTATAGAATTATTAAACTCTACCTTAAAGTATAAATAAATATCCATGAATCCATGCCAACATAAATAAGCAACTAAATAATTAGTGGGCAAATATCCCATGCAGAAGAATTCCAAATGATATCTGTAGGTACTCCACCCTTCAGAACTTAGTGCATAAATCCCCACATGCATGTGGGCTATGCATAGTGGCTTCCTTCCAAAGAAAAATGGGGACAGACTAACTCTTTAGTGGAGATATTTAAATTTACTGATGCTTGTTTTATTGTTCAACATGTGTTCTCTAAAAAAAAAAAAAAAAAAAAATCAAGCCTTCATCTTTAAAAATTAACTGGGCTTCTGAAAAGAACATCACTCCTCTGAAATTTCTATGTGTTTGGCCTTTATTAAAATTAGATTTACCCATCTGATAGGCTTATACTAATTAAAGAAGTTGAATAACTACTATCCTTCAGAAACAGAAAGCACCAAGTTCAACATTTTAGGAAGGAATTATTACAAATCTCTGCATTATCCTTTAGATTATGGAAACAGATAAAATACTTCCTAACTCATTCTATGAGACCAAAACTATCCAAAAAGCAAAACCAGAAAAGCTATAGAAGAATGTAGATGAACATTATTGCAAAGATCCTCAATAAAATACTAGCAAACCAGATTCAACAGTTCAGTTCAGTCGCTCAGTCGTGTCCGGCTCTGAGACTCCATGAATCGCAGCACACCAGGCCTCCCTGTCCATCATCAACTCCCAGAGTTCACTCAGACTCACGTCCATTGAGTCAGTGATGCCATCCAGCCATCTCATCCTCTGTCGTCCCCTTCTCCTCCTGACCCCAATCCCTCCCAGCATCAACAGTGCACACCAGCAAAAATATTATGACTCACCAAAGGTTCAGAATATGATTAGTATATTATAAATTAAGGTATTTATATTGCTTTTATATCATAATGCAATTGTACCTGATATACTATAATATCGTGTAAACATAAGATTTACATGCACTAAGACACCAGGAAACTCATGAGACCTGGCATTATGATATTTGCTTTATTGCTGTGGTTTGGAACTAAATGCTAAAAGTGTGAAAAGTTGGTTAAATATCTGAAACTAATTAATATATCACATCAACATGCAAAGAAATATCACATGATAACTCAGTAGATGCTGAAAAAGCACTTTGACAAAATTCAACACACACTCACCATGAAAACTCAGTATACTAAGAACAGAGAGAAACTTACTTAACATGAGAAAGACTTGACAAAACCTATAGCTAACATTACATTTAATGCTGTGAGACTCAAAACTTTTCAACTAAAATCAAATGTAAGTCAAGGATGTTCCCTTTCAATACTTCTTTTCAATATACTGGAAGTTCTAGTTAATATGAGCTTCCCAGGTGGTGCTAGTGATAAAGAACCCGCCTGCCAATGCAGGAGACATAAGAGATGCTGGTTCGATCCCTGGGTTGGGGAGATCCCCTGGTGAAAGGCATGGCAACCCACTCCAGTATTCTTGCCTGGAGAATCCCAGGGACCAGGGATCCCTGTGGGCAGACTACAGTCCATAGAATCACAAAGAGTTGAACACAACTGAAACAACACACACAAATTCTAGTTAATATAATGAGAAAAAAAATGTGTCTAAATTGGGAAGGAAAAAAGTAAAATTATCTTTGTTTGCAGATAACATGTTTAGCTATTTAGAAAATTGGAAAGATAGATAAAAACTTTCCTGAAACTTTACAATCAAAGCAGGGTTGCATGACACAAGGTTCTTTATAAGTTAATTGCTTTCCTAGATACCAGCAATGAACAAGTAGAATTTGAAATTAAAGCACAGACTTTTATTGAACACACCCCCCCACACACACAAACACAAATACTTGGGAATAAGTCTAACAATATGTTCAAGATCCATGTGAGGAAAACTACAAACTCTGATAAACAAAATCAAAGAACTAAATAAACGAGGGTGTGTTTCATGTGACTGGATAGGAATACTCAAAATTGTCGAGATTTCAGTTCTTTCCAACTTGCAGTATAGATTTGATTCAATCCTAATCCAAATCCCGGCAAGTAATTTTATCGATATCGACAAGGTGTTTCTAAAGTTTGGAGCAACAAAGACCCAGAACTGTTAAGACAATATTAAAAGAACAGAACCAGAGGACAAAACTATCCAAGTTTAAGACTTACTATAGTGTTTCACTTTTCAAGACACGGTGGTACTAGTGAAAGGACATAGAGAACAATGGAACACATAGAAAGCCCAGAAGTAGATCCACATAGTCAACTGATCTTTGATCAAAGAGTCAAAACAATACAGTGGAGAAAAGATAACATTTCAGCAAGTGGTGCCAAGACGACTGGATGTACATGCAAAAATAAATAAATATTGGGCTGGATGAAGCACTAGCTGGAATGAAGATTGCCAGGAAAAATATCAATAATCTCAGATACAGAGATGACAACACCCTTATGACAGAAAGCAAAAAGGAAATAAAGCATCTCTTGAAGAAATTGAAAGCAGAGTGAAAAAGTTGGCTTAAAATTCAATATTCACAAAACTAAGATCATGGAATCTGGTCTCATTACTTCATGGCAAAGAGATGGAGAAACAATGGAAACAGTGACAGGCTGTATTTTCTTGGGATCCAAAATCACTGAAGATGGGAACTGCAGCCATGAAATAAAAAGACACTTGCTCCTTGGAAGAAAAGCTATGACCAACCTAGACAGCATATTAAAAAGCAGAGACATTACTTTGCCGACAAAGTTTCATCTTGTCAAAGCTATGGTTTTTCCAGTAGTCATATATGGATATAAGAGTTGGAGTATAAAGAAAGCTGAGTGCCGAAGTATTGATGCTTTTGAACTGTGGTGTTGGAGAAGACTCTTGAGAGTGCCTTGGAGTGCAAGGAGATCCAACCAGTCCATCCTAAAGGAAATCAGTCCTGAATATTCTTTGGAAGGATTGATGCTGAAGCTCCAATACTCTGGCCACCTGATGTGAAGAACTGACTCATTGGAAAAGACCCTGATGCTGGGAAAGATGGAAGGCAGGAGGAGAAGGGGACAGCAGAGGATGAGATGGTTGGATGGTATCATCAACTCAATGGACATGAGTCTGAGAAAGCTCCAGGAGTTGGTGATGGACAGGGAAGCCTGGTGTGCTTCAGTCCACGGGGCTGCAGAGTTGGACACGACTGAATGACTAAGCTGAACTGAAAATACTTTATTCTGAAACAAGTATGAAAGGCTCATCTCCTAAAATGTAAGGAAAGGAATATAAAGTGTTGATCGTATCATATAGATAACTACAGATCCAGAATTAACCCATGATTTGAAGCTTCTTTTCAGTTACATACTCAGAAAATATGTATTGGATGCCTCCTATGTGCCAAATATTTTTCTGGGTTAGTTTTGCTCTATCATGCTTAAATGTATTCTAATTAAATATTTGTTTAGTATAATATGTTACTGGTATGTTATAGTAAATATTTAATATAATAAAAATAAAATTGCAATGTTTTTAGTAAGTGAAATATATACATGTGGTTGAGTCACTAAGTTGAGTCCAACTCTTGTGAACCCATGACTGTAGCCTGCTAGGTTCCTTTGTCCATAGGATTCTCAAGGCAAGAATACTGGAGTGTGTTCCCGTTTCCTTCTCCAGAGATCTTGCTGGCCCAGGAGTCAAACTCAGGTTTCCTGCATTGCAGGCAGATTCTTTACTGACTGAGCTATGAGGGAATTCACAATGTATACATAATGCCCCTCTATGAGAAGGATACCATATCATTTTCTAAATAACATTGGGAGTTTCTGAAAAATCTTTTTTGATGAGTCAGTGCCTAAATGAACTTGAAGGAAGGACTTTGGCCAAAATGAAAGTTCCAGTCAGACACTTTAAATAAGTGGCAAGGACCCCAAGGGATTTAAGTGGGGGAAAAAAAATGACATGGCCGGAAAAATGTTGAGTTTGAAGCATAAAGTTCAAAGGACAACGACAGGAGATCTGTCTTTCATACACTAAAGATTTTAAACGCTCACCTGAATAGTGCAAGATTTCATTAAAGAATTTTAAGTGTGGACTTTGAAGACATCATGTATGGATTTTTAAAAGAAGTTGTGAGTGACTGACTTGACAAAGGATGAGTTTAAGGCGGTCACATTTAAAGGAATTTCAGTACAGACATTGTTGGGAGTACTCTGGGCAGAAATAAGCAAGCTAAGATGGAAACACAGCACAGACCGTGTGGGATTATAGATATAAATTTGGGAACATAAAATATTATGTCAAAGATTGAATTTATGGGTGAAAGAAGGAGAGAAGTCTGGAATGGTGCCCCCATTTGTGACCATCGGAACTTAACAATTGGCTGTGCGGATCACTAAGACTGCAGAAGGAAATGGCAACTCACATTCATATTCTTCCCTGGAAAATCTCATGGACAGAGAATCCTGGTGGGTTACACTCCACGGAGTTGCAAAAAGTCAGACACAACTGAGCAACTGAGCACATATGCACAGTTCCCTTTTAAGTAAAATATATAAACGAATCAAAGCATAAAGAAAATGATAACTAAGCACAATCACTAAGATGGAAATAGACAAAGAACAGGAGAGGAAGGGATGATGAGGTCATGTAGAATCAGTTAAACCCTATGAGCTTCCTGTTCATTGGGCAATTGTATGTGTAGGTCTGAAGGTCAGGAAAGATATGTGGATGGTAGAAGTACATTTTTGAGCACATACTAAGGTCAACAAATTTTGAGCATGATGCAAACCCATAGGGATACTGTGAGAGGAGAAATTGGCCAAAGGAAAAAAAATTAAAAAAATTTAAGAAAACCCAGCATTCCAGATACAGTCACAAAAATAGAAGCAAAGGATTCTAAGAGTAACAGTAGAGGCAGAGGTAAATTAAGGAAGAGCGGTGTCAAAGCCAAAGGAAGAAAGTGTTTCCATGAGATAAAAAAAATCAGCGTTGACAGAAAAAATAAAATCAAGAAAGCTGTGGTACATATACACAATGGAGTATTACTCAGCCATTAAAAAGAATACATTTGAATCAGTTCTGATGAGATGGATGAAACTGGAGCCGATTATACAGAGTGAAGTGAGCCAGAAAGAAAAACACCAATACAGTATACTAACACATATATATGGAATTTAGGAAGATGGCAATGATGACCCTGTATGCAGGACAGCAAAAGAGACACAGATGTGTATAGCGGACTTTTGGACTCAGAGGGAGAGGGAGAGGGTGTGATGATTTGGGAGAATGGCATTGAAACATGTATAATAACATGTAAGAATCGAAATACCAGTCTATGTCTGATGCAGGATATGACACGCTTGGGGCTGACGCGCGGGGATGACCCAGAGAGATGTTGTGGGGAGGGGGGTGGGAGGGGGGTT